>NC_068983.1:76026085-76027515 GCF_001194135.2 Octopus bimaculoides
TATATGTATATGTATATATATATATGTATATATATATATATATGTATGCATATATATTTGCGCTTATTGTCTTCCCAGATATTTTGTAGTGTGCCTAGGAAAGGATATAAGAGTATAAACAATATATGTATTATATGTACTTATTATAATACATATACCAAGTTTTCATTTCGAGTATTGTATCCTCCGCAATATTTGTTATTAAATCGTAGCTTTGTATTTGAATTAATTCTCTGATGTACAAAAATTCTAAAATTATATGAAGCCTGTACAAAAATATTCTCATGTCTCAGTAATACACATATAGACACAGTTACATACTCACGTCTACACAAGCACACAAAAATACACACACATACACATACACACATATAATATATTAAGATAGAGAATGACAAAGAAAGAAAGAGACGGTAAGAAGAAGACCATGAATAGCGTATCAAAGAATATATATAGATGGCGAGACGTAACCTATCAATAAACCGTTTCTGTCTTTTAGATCTAGCTCCTGCTTGTTGAAAGTTTCTACTCGTTTATATGTATATATACACCCAATGGTGTGGAGGCGCAATGGCCCAGTAGTTAGGGCAGCGGACTCGCCGTCATAGGATCGCGGTTTCGATTTCCAGACCGTGAGTTGTGAGTGTTTATTGAGCGAAAACACCTAAAGTTCCACGAGGCTCCGGCAGGAGATGGTGGCGAACCCTGCTGTACTTTTCCATCACAACTTTCACTCTTACTTCCTGTTTCTGTTGTGCTTGTAATTCAAAGGGTCAGCCTTGCCACACTCTGTATCACGCTGAATATCCCCGAGAACTACGTTAAGGGTACACGTGTCTGTGGAGTGCTCAGCCACTTGCACGTTAATTTCACGAGCAGGCTGTTCTGTTGATCGGATCAACTGGAACCCTCCACGTCGTAAGCGACGGAGTGCCAACAACAACAACACCCAATGGTATATATGTTGTTTAATTTTCTTTAGGAACTTCCTCGTTATATCACTTCAGAATTATTTGCAAGTGTGTAAATGTCTTGTAACTTTTAAGCCTCAGGTGTTAAATGTATTCACTTCATTCATAATTTATTTATGCACTTTTGATAACTCAAAGTTACTACATGAGTCTCATATGATATACATGATTGGTTCAAGGATAAGGGCCTTTTAAAGGAGATTACTCGTGTGCATTCTTTAAAACATTTTCGCACCTCTTGAGAAGTGGAAAATTGTTTCTGCGTCGAACTGGTTACTTCGGGTGACTGACTTTGATGTCCTTAACGATATCTTGATTTTTCACAATTGCACTAGAATTGGATTTTATAAATATTAATATGAAATCTTTGATATTGCTTATTTTTCAATTCGTATGATATTAAAGTTTTAATATTGTATATATATATATATATATATATATATATATATATATATATAT
>NC_068983.1:76032665-76038381 GCF_001194135.2 Octopus bimaculoides
AATAACCCTCCAATGTGTGACTAATTAACTAATTTTATTCTAAATCACATTAAATATTTGTCTACCAGCTAATGAAGGATATTTTGGATATTATCTCGCAAGCTTTGTGTAGCAGCCAAATCTCTTGATCATTAGCTAAAAAATGGGTGGGTGGGGTAAAGATTATCTGCCTAAATCGTAAAATGATATTTTCACAATAAAACAGGATAGAATACCAACCAAATAGGCTCGCCCAAACTGAGTTGAATAGATAATAAATGATCAAATATATCACCAAAATTGGCCATGATTCATGGATAGCTATTTTATACCGAGTGATCTTCTCTCACCCTGATTTAAAGTTATATCAATTAGCTATTAATGAATCGTATTACTACCTGCCTTATCACAACTTTAGTATGTAATCAATATTATTAATTATTGCAATCTTGCAGGAACCGAACGTGAAAGAAACCACTGAGGGACTAAATCAACTCCATTCCATTATTTCTGGTTGTGAGCAGGAGGAAGATATTGCCAGCATATAATTAAACATGGGTTTAGACGAGATATCTTCAACTCGTCGAAGTTATTTTAAATTGTATTCGAGTTTTAATGAATTGCTGAACGAAATAAAATAAAAAGGAAACCGGTCATCAAAAGTATCTAAACCTAATTATTTCTACTTGAAGTTCAAACAAAAAACACCAGCCATAAAATCCAAGTTTAAATTTGATGTTTATTACGAAGTATTCTCAAAGTCACGTAACAAAAGTATGTAAATACTTGTGGTAAGTTGAAAAGTTCATGTTTAAGATACTTTGTGCAAGTAGATAAATTAGACTATACCCAATAGTAGCATGTCAATTAAGTTTCAATGAAACAATAAATTTTATAATGAAGTAAGAATGAGCAAGATAAAATCAAATAAAGAATAATTGAAAACCTTTAGTTCTGAAAGTACTTAAGTAACACGAAAATCAATGCGCCTGATGGGAACAGAAGCTGAAGATACTTGAAAGTAGAGGCAGTAATTTAGTAAGATGAATAAGAGATCTGATATATTTGATTATTGTAAATCACCAGCTTGCTCATCAATAAATATGGTCATTGATGAAACTTTATTTATTTTGTATCGCATTTGATCACAAGTTTCCCTCGGACCAATCACTTGTTTATCGCATTTCTGACAGTGCGAGATATAAGTATTCTATGATTTTTCTGCTCCTCTAGTATATATATATCATCATCATTACATCATCGTTTAACGTCCGCCTTCCACGCTAGCATGGGTTGGACGATTTGACTGAGGACTGGCGAATCAGATGGCTACATCAGGCTCCAATCTGATTTGGCAGAGTTTCTACAGCTGGATGCCCTTCCTAACGTCACCCACTCCGTGAGCGTGGTGGGTGCTTTTACGTGCCACCGGCACGAATGTCAGTCAGGCGGTACTGGCAACGGCCACGCTCAAAATGGTGTATTTTACGTTCCACCTGCACAAGAGCCAGTCCAGCGGCACTGGCAACGACCTCGTCTGAATGTCTTTTCACGTGCCTCCGGCACAAGTGCCAGTAAGGCGACGCTGGTAACGATCACGCTCAAATGGTGATGTTTACGGGAGTCTGGCACGGAAGCCAGACAGCTGCTCTAGCAACGATCACGCTCGTACGGTGCTCTTAGCGCTCCAGTGGTGCAGGTGCCATCACGATTTCGCTTTCACTTGCCTCAACAGGTTGTCGCAAGTCGAGTTTAGTGTCCAATGAAGGAGAGGTTGGCACAGGTGCCAGTTTTCGAGTTTGGTTTGATTTCAAGTTCACTTGCCTCAACAGGTCTTCGGAAGCGGAGTTTAGTGTTCAATGAAGGAAAGATACACATAAGTGGGCTGGCAACACCCCTGGCAGAGGCCTCGGATTATGGTCTCACTTGGCTTACCGGGTCTTCTCACGCACAGCATATTTCCAAAGGTCTCGGTCACACACACACACACACACACACACACACACATCACATATATATCGGTGAAAAGTGCACACACATATACCACTCCGAACAAACTCACATACATGCTCACACGCACATTTTTGTATTCAGTTTCTGTCCATCTGATTCCATTTACGATGTATTGGTCTACTTAAGGATGTAGCAGAATATATTTGCTCAAGATACCATGCTGTGAGATCGAACATGGAACCAAATGGTTGCGAAATCAACTTGTTTATCACTCAACAATACTTTCACACATTTAGAGGCAATTTCTTGACACAATGAATCTAAAACTGGGTTTTAAAACCTAATTGTAAGTCTTTCATTTAATTGTTAATTAATGTGTTCGGAGCAGTCACGAATGTAACAACTCTTGGTTATTCCTGATTGAGAGCGCGGCAATGGTATTGCCGGTGTATAATTAAATACGGACTTAAAGAAGGTATCTGTTGTTTGTCGAAGTTATTTTAAATTCTATTTTTATTTTAATGAATTACCAACTTAGACCCTCACGAAGACAAGTAGGAGCATAATCTGAGTATTAGCACCATTCATAATATAGTATGATAACAATTTATCAAGAAATTAATGACGTTAGTGTGTGGGATAAATAGATGCCCAAGATTTGACTTAATTTAAAGGCCCCGTAATATTCAGGAAGGCGATTTTCTCAAGTGCTTTAGTAGCATAGGTGAAATAGTTTTAGCTGGTAAATGAAGCATATTAACAATTTGTATTTCTCAAGCTGACGCTAGGACACGAACTTACTAACCGGACTTCGTTACATGTTTTACAAACCATAGAAGAATAAACGTTCAAGCAGGTTTCGGCGAGATTCGAACTATAAAATGAACTGAAACATAAATAATATGTACAAGAGCGCATAAACATTTTTACCTCCCCACCGCTTTATATTTATATATTTTAACTAGAATTATTTCGCATGTTTATCCATTTATTTGCCTATATATTTACCTAATTATTTCTCTATCTATTTGTATGTTTTTTTGGCTCTCCATGCTTCCTGGTCAGTTATTAGACGTCTGATACATAGTTGGATGTCTGCCATATGTCTGTACTTAGCTGCAACACATTAAGATTAAGGAGCGTTTAAGTCAATAATTTCATTTCTTTACTTGAAGAGAAATTATAGTTCTCTTGTTTAGTTTCAGTCTTGAAAATTTTCTTATGAGATAAATACAAAATGTTTCTTTTACTTTCTTAAACTGTTCCTTTTCTTTATTAGTTAAATGTAAAGTATGTGTTACGGCGTAAGAAGAATATTATTTTTTTTCTATTTCCGTTAAATCAATTCAAAACACAGCTGGCTGTGTTGAAAGTGTGTTAACAGGCAGAAGGGTAATCTTTTTGCATAACATCAATTTACTCTACCCACCTAGTTGCAAGTATGTGCAAATGGGTGGTACAATTTAGTACTGAATGTTATGGAGGCTCTTTGTGATCAACGAATGTTTCATTATCTAACAGCATTGAGTTCAAAAATTCTTTGGTCTAGATTAAAAAGTGATACTTCTATCCTCTTGATTCTATAAGATCACACTATTGCGGCACGTTTTAACAGAACACTCCGCGCCCCATTGTCAATCAACTGTAGCGTGCTACAGGGTTCGGTTTTATGTCGTATTCCCTTCTATATATCAATAACCTAATTGCAGCCACATCGAATTATTCCCACTGTTATATAGATGGTATAAACCTTTAGTCATTGTATTATCTACACCCAACAAAGAAATCTCAGGCCAAAATTGAATTAATTCTATGAACGGAAACCTTGAGAAATCATTCAATGGGGTCATGCCAACCTTGTTTATTTTAACAGCAAAACTACAACACAAGCATTTCTCATACCAAGGAAACACTACTACACTCCACATTCTTAAACACGAACGGCACTCACTATAGCCATCACACCCACTCTAAACACCTGGCTACTTATAAGCAAGCGTCCCTCCTAACAAAAGCACATAGTTAGCCGAGTTAGGACTACAGCTCAAAGACTGGTACTTGTCTACAGTACCTGAAATTATTTTGCTCCTCAATATCTGTTGACATACTTCGAAGCTCAAATGAGAACAACAATGAAAGCTGCTTCTAGATTTGAGACAATGAGATTACTATGCACATGGACATCCTGGACTGCATCTAGAGAAAGGTTGTTCGACTGATTGACATTCAATCCTTATGAGACACGTTTCATCATCGAACTCACTGGTGTCCTGTCCTCGGACCAACGACCGTCTGGAATGCTTCACTTGCATATGTCTTCACCGTCAAAACTTTCAACGGAATGCTAATAACACCAAACTCATTGGTCTAGAGGACTCACAAAGGTCATGAGCGTTGACGCTTCTTCTAGTCATAGCTAGCTTAAAAAACACCCTTACAAGAAGGTAAAGTTTTCAGATTTCAGGAGTCGAAACCAAGATCTTGCCATCGTTTGTGCAACACCTTAACCATTAAGTGCATATAAGAATTCTTTAGCCTCGTATCCACTTGTCCTCTCTGTTTTCAAACTGAATGATTTCCAGATGCTTTTATAAAAGAATGCACAGATACACATTTCAGACACACACATACACACGCACGACCATCCGCACAGTCATACTGGTAGACAAGTACACACAAGTTTAAATAGGTACAAAAATATAAACATTCAAGATTATATATGGAGATAAAGCCAATCGTTCTGCCAGACATTAACAATATCAATCCGCTTGTACCCTAGATGAAGCTAATTATGCTGCAGGACCCAAGTCAATGATACTTAAATTTATGCTGAATGCGAACTGAAGCGATATTAATAATACTATTTCCTGTCATAGTAATTATATCTTATATGTATCTATTCATTATATATATATATATATATATATATATATATATATATATATATATATATATATATATATATATATATATATATATATGTATGTATATCTATATATATATGTCTACACACACACGTACACACACTCGCACAAACACGTGTGTGTACGTATATATATGACGATATGTGTGTGTGTGTGTGTGTGTGCGTGTTTGTGGAGGCGCAATGGCCCAGTGGTTAGGGCAGCGGACTCGCGGTCATGTGATCGCGGTTTCGATTCCCAGACCGGCGTTGTGAGTGTTTATTGAGCGAAAACACCTAAAGCTCCACGAGGCCCCGGCAAGGGGTGGTGGTGAACCCCTCTGTACTTTTTCACCACAACTTTCTCTATTAATCGACTTTTCGCTCTCTTTTCCTCACTATATGATCTTTATTCCTGTTTCTTATTTCTTTATTACCCACAAGGGGCTAAACATAGAGGGGAAAACAAGGATAGACAGAGGGATTAAGCTGATTGCAAAAACTCCAGTGCGTAACTGATATTTAATTTATCGACCCCGAAAGCATGAAAGGCAAAGTCGACCTCGGCGGAATTTAAACTCATACCGCAGACGAAATACTGCTAAACATTTCGCCAGGCGTGCTAAGGTTTCTGCCAGCATGCTGCCTTAATAGCAAGTTCCTGTTTCTGTATCTCTCAAATGGTCAGCCTTGTCACACACTGTGTCAAGTTGAATCTCCCCGAGGACTATGCTAGGGGTACACATGTCTGTGGAGTGCTCAGCCACTTACACGTTAATTTCACGAGCAGGCTGTTCCGTTGATCGGATCAACTGAAACCCACGTCGTCGTAACCGACAGAGTGCCAAGATATATATATATATATATATATATATATATATA
>NC_068983.1:76039208-76044004 GCF_001194135.2 Octopus bimaculoides
TGTGTGTGTGTGTGTGTGTGTGTGTGTGTGTGTGTGTGTGTGTGTGTGTGTATGTATGTAGGTATGTATGAATATATATGCCTATTTCTGTGTGTGTGTCTTGTGGTTGTGCTTGTCTCCTACCAAGACTTGAGCTAGGTGTTGGGTTGTTTACGCCTGTATAACTTAGCAGTTCGGCATAAGTAACCGATATAGTAAATATCAAGCTTCGAAAATATGAGGGTTGCTTACCAGCCACATGCTTCCGGGTTCAGTGCCACTGCGTGGCTTCTTGGGCAAGTGTCTTCTACTATAGCCTCGAAAGCCTTCTGAGTGGATTTGGTAGACGGAAACTGAAAAACGTGGGTAGCTGAAGAAGTAGAATGTTCTCTATGTGGCTCGTGTGTTCTCGTCTACGTTTGTGTGCAATGTCCTGTACCCAGATATGCACCTATACATACAGGTGGATGTCGGTATGCACATACCTGTACGTATATATGCATATACTCATTTACTTTTGTTTTTATATATATATATATATATATATATATATATGTGTTTGTGTGTGTGTGTGTCTTTCATCACCACCATCGCTTGACAGCCGATGTTGGTGTGCTTAAGTCCCCGTAAATTACCAGTTCGGCAAAAGAAACCGATAGAATAAGTATTAGGCTTAGAAAGAATAAGTTCTGGGATCGAACTGTTCGACTGAAGGCGGTGATCCAGCATGGCCGCAGTCAGATGACTGAAACAAATAAAAGAAAAAAATAATATTCCCATGGAATGCGGCCAAATGAGCTTTATTTTTCAACATAGCCCTTCCACTTGGCGGTCCACACACTTCTTCCACTGGTGTTGCTGTGCTTAGATTCCATTGATAAAGAATCTTTAATCTTGTTGCTAAACAAGTCAACATCAATAGATCTGACGTCATCATCATTGCAACACTGATTCACAGCCAAGTGTTTTTTCATGTTGGGTAACAGGCGATATGCAGATGGGGCCAAATCAAGAGAATAGGGAGGCTAATGAAGCAGTTCAAAACCACAGTCACGCACAGCAGCCATTGTAACCTAGGGCTCTTGTCTGCTGTACCATTGTCCTGATAAAACAAGACAGTTCTCACCAGTTTTCCTGGACGTTTCGTCTTGATAGCCTTTTTAAACTGAATCATCAAGTTAGCATCATACTCTCCAATGATGGCGTGGCCCTTTTGACGATAGTCAATAAACACAATACCTTTTGCATCCCAAATAACTGAGGCGATCACATTCTTAGCAGATAGAAAGTTCTTGGCTTTTGAACAGGAATAGGGGTGTTTTCACTGCATGGATTGTCTTTTTGTCTTTGGCTCAAAATGATGAACCCAATAGTCATCCTGGGTTAAGAAACTTTCTTGGAAACCTGCAGAGTTTGTCTCAAATAAAGTCAGATTTACCCGTGATGTGATTAGCCTTGTGTGCTTTTGATCTGGTGTCAGAGGACATGGCATCCACCGAGCAAGAAACCTTTCTCATGCCATGTTCATTGTACACAATATTCCCAACTCTCTCACAGATATGTTAATAACATTGGCTATTTAGTCGCCTGTCATCCATCTCTCGCACAGATATGCTAATAACATCGGATAATTAATCGCCTGTCATCCATCACCATATGGTGAACACAATTAATGTTTACCTCGGTGGTGGAAGCTGCAGGACATCCAGATTTTAGGTCTTCCTTCTTCTAAATTCAGCTGCCCATTTTTGCACTGGTGATGAAGCTGGAGCGTCATCCCCCTATTATAGTAACCATGTCAGCATGAATGTCGTTGGAGACTAAACTTTTTTTCTGCAGGTTCTTGATAAAACCACGAAGCCAAATTTTGTCCATTTTGAAGAGAAATCACTACTTGTTACGTTCGAAGTCTTTGTTGAAAAGTCAGATATCAGTTCACCTGCAAAGAAATAATGCAGTTTTTAATAAGAAGAATTCAAAGTTATGCATGTGAAATTTCATAGCTTTAGCATCATTCCTTCATAGTCAGCCTATGAATTTTTCAGCCCACACTCGTAAGTACTAGAATTCGAGGAAAACTCTTTGTTGTGTCGACGACCCCTAGCGAAGAAGTAGGCTCAACCAAGACATATAAATAGAGGTAGTCTGACCGTGGACTGACGGTGGACTGACAGTCGACTGACGGTTGAGTAGCTGCCGTGTAGCGGTTGAGTAGAGATCATCCGAAGGTGCCAGATAGCAGTAGTTTGAAACATAACACCCTTCAAGGCAGTGACCCAACATGGCCGAAGTTCAAAACCGAAAGAAGTAAAAGTTAATAAGGAAGATTGATAGAAACGATTGATGTAATAACTTGACGCGCATAAATTTCATGAAGAAATATTAATTCATCTAATGAAGGCATTTATTTACTGATTGTACTCTTTAATTGAATAGAAATTGCAGTTTGAAATCAATAAACTGAACGGCTCAATCTCCTATAAATCTATATAACGCAAAACAAATATTTACATTTTCCTTGCGGTAATCTCCAGGAAAATGCATGTGCATAATCACATATAAGCGCACAAATACACGCATACATAATATGTGTGAAAGAAAGATAAAGAAATATTGAAAAAGAGAGGGTTGCCTATTAATCGACTTTTCGCTCTCTTTTCCTCTATTTATGATCTTTATTTGATATATTAGTTTACATACACATTTATACATACATACGTACCTATGTATATACGAGAAATCTGCAGTTACTCTATCCAGGTTACAAGTTCAGGTTTATACCTGTAATTATTGGGGCCCTGTAATATGTAACACGCTATATAAATATCAATCTTGAGAAATTAGGCTTCTCAAGACCAGAAAGGAGAAAGCTAATTCGAAGACTACAGATGCAATCCATCACTGGAACTGTAAAAATCTGTAAAACTTTCCAGAAGTTTATCATTTAGTTATATATGAGCATGTCTAGATATGCAACTATATGCATGAGAATACATATATAAAACAAAACGTACAAGTCAGCATATAAACATTGATACATACAAAAGAAAAAAAAGCCTGTTGTTGATGTTGAAATTCCAATGAAGGAGCCTTAGATCTAAGTTAGAAACCGGCTATTTCTCTATTGGCAAAAAATCTTGAAATAAAAGTGAACAATGAAATGCATACATACATACATACATACATACATACATACATACATACATACTTACATAATTGGATGTATATGTGTATAAAGACATAAGAAACCAAAATTCCTTTTAATAAATATATCAATATATGAAATAGAGTAGTACACAACTTTCGGAAATGGTGCTTTTACAAATGCATTAGCCACACAATATTGCAAAATGCAAGTGCAATCACAAAATATTTAAAAGCTCATATCAAAGCAATTTATAAGCATAATAAATATGCGTATTCAAATATTTGCACGTCTCTCTCTCTCTCTCTCTCTGTATATACATATATATGTCTGTATGTGTGTGTGTGTGTGCATGTGTGTATGTATGCATGTGTGTGTGTGTGTGTGTGTGAGTGGGTGTCACTTAGAAGTGCATCCGGTGGACTCTGCGTAAGAAATCTTCATGGCTCAACATGCATTGTGGAGTGCAGAGAGAAAGATGAGGCAAGAAACACATCTTGGTTCTCCCTTGCAATCATTTCCGTCCTCATGTATTCCTCCATGCATGCATGCATCCATCCATCAACCACAATGTTCATTCCTACATGCATGGATATACATATTCATTTATATATAAAGATATACATATAACAACAGTCACAAATCTGTATATAAGTGTGTGTGTGTGTGTGTGTGTGTGTGAGTTTGTGAAAGTGCGTGCTTGTGCACATGCACGATTGTATGCATATCATATCAGAGACATTTCTTGTATGAATACAGGCCTGGGGTGTATAAATTATTGTAATAAATGATAGTAAAGCCAAATCTGATATCAATATAAACGTTTCATTTTTATGAGAAACAGCTGGGAAAAGGCTTTACCCTCTGGCCTTAAGTTGCAGGCGTTGGTCTCACACGCAAATACACACTCACACAAATACACTCATACACACATTCATATATATCTTACATGCCTGTGCATCTATGTTGAGTGTGTATATACATATATATACATATATATGCTTATCTTGATATATGTACATACATACATATATGTGTATATATATGTGTGTTTAAATGAATAAGTATATACACATACATCATATATGCATAAACACCTACAAACATACAAACATTCATATCTATCTACAGGCATGTGTGTTCAAACATTCCTCAGTGAAGGAAAGAACGTTAACACCACGTGTATTTACATGTTAAGTTGTGCTGTTCTGTATTACAAAATACTTGGGCGTGATGTGAGGTTTTATTTTATGTATTTATAAATAAACAAACACCTAGAAACACAAACACACACAAACACACGCGCAAACACTTTTATACATATATAAAGAGATAATTATGTACATATATATACACACATCTATACAAAATGTAAATATACATGTATATATTTATAGACTCAGATAGAAAATAATCTTACAGAAGTGTATATATTAAATATACATATGTGAATAAGTGTGTATAAGTATATGTAAGAGTCTATATATGCATGTGTTTATGTGTGTGTGTGTGTGTGCGTGTCTGTGTATTCATGAATATAAATAATCTCTCGTGGCTTGATTTTCGAATTACACATTATAGAATAGAATTAGATATATATCTCTCCCTTCCTCGGTCCAGTTCTTTCTGTATAATATGCATATATACATATATATATATATATATATATATA
>NC_068983.1:76044336-76046928 GCF_001194135.2 Octopus bimaculoides
ATATATATATATATATATATATACATACATACATACATACATACGTACTGGCTGTGTGGTAAGTAGCCTGCTTACCAACCACATTGTTCCGGGCAAATGTCTTTTACTGTAGCCTCGGGCCGAGCAAAAACGAGTGAGTGGATTTGGTAAACTCAAAGAAGCCCGTTGTATGTATGTATGTATACATATGTTTATATATTATATGTGTCTGTGTATATACTTGTGTGTCTGTGTTTGATCCCCCTCCACCACCATCGCTTGACAACCGATGCTGGTGAGGTTATGTCTCCGTAACGTAGCGGTTCGGCAAAAGAGCCCGATAGAATAACTACTAGGCTTACACAGAATAAGCCCTGGGGTCTATTTGCTCGATTAAAAGCGGTGCTCCAGCATGGTCACAGTCAAAATGACTGAAACAAATAAAGGAGTAAAAGAATATATACATACATACACACATATTTATATATAAGTACATATTTTTCCTCTTTTACTTGATTCAGTCATCAGTCTACAGCCATGCTGGGGCGCCACCTTGATAACACGAATCGCAAGAGCTCGGCGAGAACTGCCCTTCCATTGAAACCACGTCCAATCGGCACGACCCTAAAATATCATTATTTGTGTACAATTTCTCTTTATTATTGTAACTTTCTTCTCTGGTCATCAAGTTTCTTTTTATTCACAAGACAGGAAAAAATATACTGAGGAAAACACATAGGGATACACAAACAAAGAAACGGAGATAAGGGGGACACGAGAGAGAGAGAGAGAGAATACGAATGCTAATGTGCGCGGGCGAGAGAGAGAGAGTGACAGCGAGAGAGAAAGAAAAAGAAAGTGTGAGAGTGAGAGAGTGAAAGGGCAAGAGAGAGAAAGAGAGAGGTAGTGAGAGAGAGAGGGAGAGAGAGAGAGTGAGAGAGAGAAAGAGGGAAATAAAACTGAAATATAATAAATTGAATAAGTACTATACATTTTTCTTTACAATAATCGAGAAATTAAGAAACAAATTCCAAAGCTACAGGTAATAAATTACTCAATGGGTAGGTCATTTGCTAATCAAAATTCATAACAGAAAGAGTATAAAAACACATTTCACTATTTCCCTACCCAACACCTTAACCCCGTAAAAGTCCCCCTAAAAAAAAGCACATAAAATGCTGATTAGAATTCATTTTCCTGGAGCTGAGTAAAATCTCTCATACATAAATCTAATTCTTCTTTTTGGTAAGTTTTTGTGACTCCTTACCTACTCCCTTGGTACTTGCCTTATCTGAAAGAATTTTATGTTCCATTAAAAATAATCAGTGTCATTTTCTTTTCCCATCTCATTGTCAAATCCTTAATCATTTGTTTGCATTTGTCTGTTGTAGATATGTGTAATTCTTAGCTGTTATCAATAGGCCAAGTGGGAATAACATCTTGCGTGTCAACATTTAATGTATGCATTATGCATATATGTGTGTATGTATGTATATGTGTATGTACACACACACACACACACACACACACATACACACACAAACACACACACACACACATATATATATATGCTCAGTTATACTAAAAACAATTTCACATTAATATGGTGGGTTTCTCTATACTTTTGTGGAGTACAAATTTATTATTCTTATAAAAGAATGTTGTTGACATTGACTTCGAAGATTCGATCACCTAAGCTTGACGATAGCTTAGCATCTATCTATCTATCTATCTATCTATCTATCTATCTATCTATCTATCTATCTATCTATCTATCTATCTATCTATCTATCTATCTGCCTGTCTGTCTGTCTGTCTATCTGTCTGTCTATCTGTCTATCTGTTTGTCTGTCTGTCTTTGTGAATTTACTATGTAAAACAGTTTGCGCAATATTGATTTCTGAAATTATTCCAAAAATAAAAGTCTGTGGAATAGGTACGGTTTATTAGTATCACTCATGTGTTATCGGTACTTATTTTACAGATACCGGAAGCATGAAATATAGTCAAAGAAGACAGATTTGGAACTTGCAATAGAAGCAAGCCTTGTAAAGCATTTCTGACAGCATAAGGAGAGGTAAATATCGTAGCGTATTTTGTTCGCAAAGCCACACTATGAAGCAGAAATGTATATTCGTTTAGATAGCGACCATATCCTTCTTCTTCTTCTTCTTCTTCTGAGATCACAAAGACTATTTTACGTAGTATATGGGCAGCCCCAATGAGCACTATCTTTTGAACTTCAGCCATTTTGGGGTTTCTTGGTATCTGAGCTAGGTAGTAATCAGCCCGTTTCGCTGTCATACCCAGGGTACCTATGACAATAGGTATTGTTTTAGTCTTCAGATTCCACATTTTGCTAATTTCTATTTGCTCAGTTTTTGGTAGGTCTTGACAGATACATTTATATCGATTGGGACAGTCATATCAATGAGGAGGCATGATTTTTGTCTGAAGTCTTTCAATATGATGTCTGGCCTATTTGCATCTATCTTTCTGTCAGTTTGAATGATGAAGTTCCAGAGGAGTGCGATGTGATCATTTTCAAGTACTGGGGGTGGTTTGTGCTCCCACCAGTTTTTATCATGGGGCAAGTCCAGGTTTTTGCAAATT
>NC_068983.1:76047675-76049681 GCF_001194135.2 Octopus bimaculoides
TTATTATTATTATTATTATTATTATTATTATTATTATTATTATTATTATTATTATTATTATTATTAAGATGGCGAGCTGGCGGATTCGTTTGCACGCTGGACGAAATGCTTAGCGGTATTTTGCCCGCCACTACGTTCTGAGTTCAGATTCCGCCAATGTCGACTTTGCCTTTCGTCCTTTCGAGGTCAATACATTAAGTATCAATGAGACACTGGAGTCGGTGTAATAGATTAGTTCCCTTCCCCAAAATTTCAGGCCTTGTGCTTTTAGCAGGAAGGATTATTATTATTATCATTAAGACAGCGAGCTCGCAGAATCGCTAACTCGCTGGACGAAATGCTTAGCCGTATTTCGTCACTCGCTACGTTCTGAGTGCCAGTTACGCCGAGGTCGGCTTTACCTTTCAACCGTTCGGGGTCCATTAAATAAGTACCTGTTGAGCACTGGGGTTGATGTAATCAACTCATCCCCACCTACCACCAAGCTGCCCTTGTGGGAAACATTTGAAACGATAAATGATAATAATAATTATTATTATCAAGACGGCAGGTTGGCAGAATCGTTTTCTGGTTTTTGGCTTCGATTGGGGTTTTGGTTTCCTTATGTCTTGCTGTGACTCTAGCAGCTCTTAATAAACTTTATTCATTATTACCAACATAGAAATCTATTTCTACTCTAGCTAACTCCACGCAGTCTTCTATTGATATTCACCCTCTGCCACCAACATTTCTAGGTAAGTGTAATCTTGCTACTCCTTCCCTTGGGTGGAGTCCTCCATTCATATTGAATTCCTTCCTAGTTCTTCTGTCAAGCTTTGTTAATTCAGTTTTTGCCCATTCTACAAAATCTGCTGAGTATCGAAGCAATGATACTGCCCATGTTTTTACAGCCTTCACTATATTCGGACCATTTAGCTTTAACTTCATTAGCTTCCTCACTCTTCTGATGTTTTTCCTTTTTTTTTCCTTTTTATAGTTTATATTCTGTCAGATTCTAGTACTCCTAGATACTTATAACTCTCTCCTTCTGTCAATGATTTTAATGTCTGGACATCTGGTAATTGGATGCCTTCACTGTTGAGTACCTGTCCCCTTCTCATGACCGATTATTCACATTTATCTATGCCAAATTCCATGTCTATATGGAAAATCCCTCTTTTGATATTAACTTTCCCTAAGGGTGTGTCACCTGAGTAGAGATCTTTCTTTCTATTGCTTCATGCTAAAGCTAATTAATTCTCTTATGTTGTCTGCTATACTGAAATACCTAAACAGTCACTTTCCCATGAGTGTGGGATCATGTCGTAGGCTTTCCTATAATCTATTCATGCTATTGTTGGATATTTCTGTCTAACTTTTTCTTCATTTAGAACTGTTTTGTCTATATATAATAAATCATGCCTTCCTCTAGCCTTCTTCCTGCCGCCAAGGTCGACTTTACCTTTCATCCTTTAGGGATCGATAAAATAATTATCAGTTGAGCTCTGGGGTCGATGTAATTAAGTTTTGCAAAACTGAAAATTTCCAGACTACATATAAAAAAAAGCTGAATTAAAGAAAAATAAATATGAAATATCTACCAATAAAACTATTGTTCAACTGTCGCCTCCAGTTGTGGTATTTCTAGGAAAACTTATAAACTTTTCCAACCCCGAACGTCATATTTCATGGAAATCGATTAAAAAAATATCGGTGGAGTAATTGCTTTTGAAGGATACAAATTTAATTTGCATCCTTCTACATCACAAAGCAATACACGGTTAGAGGCGCAGCAAGAAATCTGGTCTCACAGTCAATCATAATCAATGAGAACTGAGGGGTAACATACAAGTGTGTTTGGGTCAAACTCTGAGTACCGACAGAGTGAACAATTGACTGGTTTCCAATGACTATAAACTCTACTTCATTTTACGAGTGTTCTTTTCTTCCGTTTGAGTGTGCATGTGTGTGTGCATGTGTGTATGACTACGTGTATTTATTATCTCTCTCTCTCTCTCTCTCTCTCT
>NC_068983.1:76049888-76051875 GCF_001194135.2 Octopus bimaculoides
TATATATATACATATATATATGCATGTATATGTATATATACTCATGTAAATGCTTATGTACACATATATGGGTATGCACACTGATATAGATATAGGTATAATTCGTGCAAACATATGTAGAATATCTTTCTCAATATATCTATCTTTCTCTCTGTTCATCTCAAACTTACGCATGCATAATTCTTCACAATCACACTCTTTTTTCATCCCCTGCCCCACATATACACACACACACGCACATGCACACAAACTCACACACATGTGTACGGAAACTCACATATGCACATATATAAAATTAATGCTGCCCCTGGGCGTTTGGTTTGAGTTGTTTATTTCAAGTAAATCCCTTTCTTGAAGAATGACTTCAGTAGATTTAGTAATTACTTTCGCTGTTTGTTATAGTCTGTTAGTTATAGTGTTGTTCTTGTTGCTGGTTGTGTCAGGGTAGGGCTAGTGACATGTTGCATTTGTGTGGGTGTGTGGAAAATGGTGTTAAGTAGAATTCTGCTTATTTTCATAGAAAGCATTGGTGGACTGGGTATGTATGTACGGGAATGGAATGATGGTAGGCAGAATTTTTTATTTTGTTTATGAATAAAAATTTTGCTAATATTGTGTTTAGTGATGATGGCTGCTGTTGTTATTGCTAGCAATGGTAGTGCTAATGGTGTTGGTAGGGCGCGGTGGAGGTGGTTAGCGTTGGTAGTGGCGGTGATATTATTTACTATTGCTTAATGAATGGTTATAGTGAGTGTTGTTGTTGTTGTTGTTTAGCCCTAGGTTAGCTCTGATTAACCAGGTCTATGATCAAAAGGACTCCAGCCGTGATTATTCTATCTTTTCATGTACAAAGAACACAAGAACACAATCAACACGTCCTTGTTTGAAAGCGTCAGGTTTTGATTCGAGGGATTTGTGGCTGGTTCAGTGACTACGTAGTGGCTGGATCCCTCGTTGACGGCGATGAGAAATGACGGCAACTAAAGTTGGTATTGGTTAGTGATCGTGGTGCTGGTTAGCATTAATGTTACTCAGTGATGGTATTTTTAGTTGTGGTGCTGGTTAGTGAGTCTGTTCGTTAGTGGTTGCGGTTCTGGTTTATAGTGGTGGTTAGTATTGGTTCGTAGTATGTGGTGGGGATGCTAGTTGGTAGTGGTAGAAATTTTAGCCAGAGGTTAAGGATTGTTGTTTTCAGTTAGTATTAGTGGTTGTGGAGTTGATGACATTGGTAATGGTTAGTGCTGATAATAACTGGTACTAATAGTGTTGGTTAGTACCAGCTAGTAGTGTTGGTTGTGGTGTTACTTAGAGCTAATAGAGTTGGTGATAAGAGTGGCCCTAATGTTAGTGTGTATTTGGGTATATTCGGTAAATGTACTGCAGTGGTCACCTTAATTTTGTTTTAGTTTTGGAAGTTCAAAACAATATGTATAAACTATATCAAGGTCGAGCGATTGTAATTGAATGAATCCGAGTGTTTTCATTGGCTATTTTATTTTATTTACTTTGGAATATTAGGTAAATAGATTGGGGAATTAATAAAGGGGGAAAAAAAAGGAAAACGACAGAATGCTTCAAAAAGAGAAAATAGAAGAGATAGCTCGAGGGTGTGAGATAGAAAGAAAGGGAGAGTGAGAGAGAAAGAAAATGAGAGAGAGAGAGAGATAGAGAGAGAGAGAGAGAAGCAGAGGGAAAGCGGGAGAGAAAGACAGGATTAGGAAGGGAGAGGTAGAGACAGAATTGAAAAGAAGGTTGGAAGCAATATATTTGAAGTGAAAAAAGATGCTGGGAAGAGACGTGATGGAGACTTTAAAAACGGATAGACAAACAGAGGGAGTGACACACACACACACACACGCGCACACACACACGCGCACACACACACATACATAGAGAGAGGCGGGAGGGGAAGAGTAAAAAAGATGATAGGGAAGGTGGTCACAGGCTATAGAGAATGAGAGAAGATGTGTTTATGAGACAGAATGGG
>NC_068983.1:76051885-76053615 GCF_001194135.2 Octopus bimaculoides
AGAGAAGATGTGTTTATGAGACAGAATGGGGGTAGACGGGAAGAGGAAATAAAATTAAAAATACAAAAACTTCAAAAACCAAAACCAAAAAAAAAAAAAATAAAATAAAGACTCAGGAAGAAGTATAAGAGGGGCAAATGTCTCAACAACTTTTGATGAAAGAAAGGGACAAAAAGAGAAATAGAAGCCCCTACTGCTACCCTAGCTAAAGCACGAAGTAAAGATGAATGAAAAAAAATGAAAAGGAGATAAAGACGATAAGAAAGAAGCTTTACAAAGGGGAAACATAAAAGGTAAACAAGGAAGAATATACGCTGTGAAGAAACGGAGATAAAACTGAGGGAAAGAAGTATATAGAGATATCAAGTGGGGAGGAGGAAAAGATAAATATTAAGCAGTCCTGAGAAAATAAAAATGAAACAAAAACAAATAGAAATGAAAACAAAAAGTAAACACAAACAAAGCATAATTTCATATTTCTTCCTATTTTATATTTTGTTGCTATTTTAAAAAGTATATAAATACTAAGTCTCCTCCGCTATTATTAGTTGTATTTTGTCTTGATTCTTTGTACATACGACATTTAAACTCGTCAGAGCAGAGATCAAATTTGATTTGTTAATTTTCAGTCGCAGACAAACTGAATACATAAAAACCAAATAAATGGAGACGAAATATTTCTTAAAAAGCTTAATAATGGATTAATTCTTTTGTTGAAGTTTGCTAGACACTGACCACAATTCGGACAGCTGAAAAGAAAAAGAAAAAGAGAAAAAAGGAAAAGAAGAGAAAAATTATATTCTTCTGAGATCTTTTTGTCGTAAAATTAGTTTTGCTATACCAAGCAAGTATTCATTATAATTATCCAAACATATTTGGTCACACGTTCACATATAATACACATTAGCACACTCCAGCACACTAATTGTACACAATTTTATTCATATACACTCATCTATCTATCTATCTATCTATCTATCTATCTATCTATCTATCTATCTATCTATCTATCTATCTATCTTTTTATCTTTCTATCTATCTATCTATTTAGAAGGTACAAAAAGCACGCATATGCACAAAAAATATACATAGTATAACAAATACAATAAATGGATTTCTGTCTATGCTGCGCATCTGTATGCTTTTATGCATGTACATGTGAATGTGCGTAGTTAACTATATATACATTCACACATCTACATTTCTATGCCAAAGACAACAAGCACAACAACAGCAGTAACAAGAGAGACAATAATAACAAAATTTTAAGATGTAACAAAAAAAAAAAAAAGACTGAACAAATGTGAAATCATTACAAGACAAAACACTGCTCAGAGAAAAAAAAACAGGGTAAAAACGAAGTAAAAACCAAGTAGTTAAACAACAACAACAACGACAGGAAGCTAAACGAAAACAACGCCATTAACAAGAATATTTACGAGAACAACAAAAATAAACACTAGCACTACTTATTTTGCCCATTGTTGGAATAATAACACGATCACAGACAACGCCAAAAACAGGTTGTTAGGATTGGTTCAAAGAAGTGTTTACACCACTTATTGCTCTGTTTAGTTAAACAGCCGAGTCAAAAATCTCCATGATGGCGGCATCTTACCTTCTTTTGTTGACGTCTGCTCTTGCGTTGGTAAGTTTTTAAGTTCTGTTTTTATAAACGCGTGATTGTGTGTGTGTGTGTGTGTGTGTGTGTGTGTGTGTGTGTGTGTGTG
>NC_068983.1:76053625-76054863 GCF_001194135.2 Octopus bimaculoides
ATATATATATATATATATATATATATATATATATATAGGTGTGTGTGTGAATAAATTTATATATATATGTATATACAAGTATATGTGTACGTGTGAGTGCCTATATATAATGTACATGCATATATATGTATGTATTTATGTATGTATGTCTGCAAAAACGTGCAAATATACGTATACACACAACGTGCACACACGTAAATGTATATCTATCTATCTATCTATCTATCTATCTATCTATCTATCTATCTATCTATCTATATATCTGTCCATCTGCCTGTCTGTCTGTCTCTCCATGTACCTAACTATCTATCTATGATACATACCACGCACTCTCATGTAGTATATTCGTTCGTTCGAGTAAACATATATACTCATATATACTCAATACTCCCTTTTACTTGTTTACTCAAATGTATTTACCTTCATCGAAATCAATATCTGTCTTCTCACTCTCTCTTCCTCTCTCTCACTTACTCTTTCTCTCACTCACTCTTTCTCTCTCACTCACTCTCAATATATATATATATGCATATATATTATACATATATGTATATAATATCAAGTTGCCTGTCTGCCTTATATGTGTATGTATATGTATTTATGTATACATATACAACTATCTTAATATATGCATGCTTGCATACGTATGTGTTTCATTATTGAGTTTTATTTCAAGACTTCTTGCCGATAGAGAAAAAGGCTCCTTCCTTGGAATTTCAACTTCAACAATATTTTTGCATGTGTGTATATGTGCAGTATTTAGAGTCAGTGCGTGTGTAGATTTTTATGTCCTGTTTCATCTATGTATTATCATACATACTTGTCTAGACATGCACATATATGATTAAATGATAGACTTCTGGAGAGTTTTACAGATTGTTACAGTTTCAGTCATGGCTTGGATGTATAGTCTTCGAATCAGTTTTCTCTTTTCTGAGTTTATGAAACCTAATTTCTCAATAGTTTCGCATAGGTATTTTCTTTTTCACTGATCTGCATATATGTATGTATGTATGAATGTATTCTTTTATTCATTTACATGTTTCAACCCTAAGGCTGAGGCATTGCCAGTGACAGAAATGTTCCAGTCGCCGGATGCAGAAACGGTGGATCAAACCAGAGACCTTTAAGATCTTCAGTCTAATACTCTCCCAACTGAGCTATATGTATATATACATATCTCTCTCTCTCTCTCTCTCTCTCTCTCTCTCTCTCTCTCTCTCTCTCTCTCTCTCTCT
>NC_068983.1:76055725-76057875 GCF_001194135.2 Octopus bimaculoides
ATATATATATATATATATATATATATATATATATATATATATATGTGTGTGTGTGTGTGTGTGTGTGTGTGTATGCATGTATGTATGTATGTATGTATTTGTGTGTCTGTGTTTGTCACTCCACTATCGCTTGACAACAGATCTTGGTGTGTTCACGGCCCCGAAACTAGCTTAACGGTTTGGCAAAAGCGACCAATAGAATAAGTACAGGCTTACAAAGAATAAGTCCAGAAGCCGATTTGTTTGACTACAACGCGGTGCTCCAGCATGGCTACAACCAAAATGACTAAAGCAAGTAAAAGAATAAAAGACTATATATATATATTTGCTCACGTACATTTGCTCACTCTGTGGAACATATATGCAGGTGAAGCGGAGAAGTTGTTTGTCACTGCAGCTGTATACAGGGTGCAGAAATGATAAATTACCTCGACATAAGGAATATAATATTAGCTATTGCAGAAACTCCACTTGTGGCCCTGATATATTCCCCGCTATCCTTCTAAAAACGTTTAAAGGTATCTCTTTTCTAGATCTTTCTTACAAATGGCACGCTTCGAGACAAACTGAAGTAAGGCACAATATGTCCCTCTCTTAAAGGCAGAAGCAGTGTAGATTCTAAAAGTTATATATTTATCTCTGATCTCACGTAACCGCTAGGTTACGGGGACGAAAGAAATCCAGCATCGGTTACTAAGAGGTGGGGACACGCACAAGCTCAAATACGCACGCACGCACACACACACACACACACACACACACACACACACACACACACACACACACACACACACACACACACACACACACACACATATATACAAGAGGGCGTTCGATACAGTTTCCGTCAACCAAATTTAATCACAAAGCATTGGTCGATCTGGGACTGTAGAAGTGCCCTGCAACGTGACTGAACCCGAAACCTGGTGGTAGCAAAGCGAGCTTCTCAGCCACACAGGCATGCCTTCATTTGCGTAGACGATACAAAAGTAGCATACAGGATAAAGAACCTTGGCCACCTATGCGCCTACAGTATGACTTTAAAGCTATATAAAATTGGGCCGAAAAGTAAAAATGCTGCACAGCAGCGAAGAAAATATGTGCTGTATATTGAGATGATGACTTGGCTGAAAGTACTGTTTTGTAAATGGTTTCCTAGTTTTAGAACCAAAGATTTTGACCTGGAGACTTTAATAAAGAGTAATCCACGTTACACCACGCGTGACATCGCGGAGATGCTTTAACATATCTCATGTGAGGGCTGTAAGCATTTAAAAACACTTGGTTACGTGAATCGCTATGATATTTGGGTGCCTTATAACATAACGGAAAAAAAAACTAGTAGAGCGAATTTAATCTGCCATTCTCTACTCAGATGAAACAAAAGTTATCCATATTTGAAAAGAATGATCACATGTGATGAGAAATGAATTATTTACAATAGCATAAAACGAAAAAGGTCCTGAGGAAAACGAGATGTATCCGAAGGAGATGATGCTCTGAATCGGGTGGGATCGTAAGGGCTACTTCCACGAAATTTGACGTTAAATTCAGAGTTTTATTTTTCCCAATTAGACCGATTAAAGGAGGTAGTTGATGAAAAGCGTCCAGAATTGGCCAACAGAAAGGGTGTCGTCAGGACAACGCTAAACTGCAAACGCAGCAGAAATTAGTGCTGCTTGGGTGAGATATCCCACCCCACCCACTATACTCACCTGACCTTGCACCTTCGGATTATCATTTGTTCCGATCCTGGCAAAATTCTCTTAATGGGAAGAACTTCGATTCTTTTAAACCAGTCCATAACTCCAAAAGATGCCAAGGTTCGGAGGATGGAATAATGAAGCTGCCTCAAAGATGGCAAAAGGTCGTGGAAGAAAATAGGAAATATGTGGTGGAGTAAAGGTATTCACAGCTATATAAATATTGTTAATGAATTTTACTTAAAGAACGCTACGACCTTTTTTACCAACCCAATATATTAACAACGGCCGGCTTCTGAAAGCCAGTTATCGAGGCAATTATCGCCTCGATAACTGAAGAGATGCCGGTGCAGGTTTCCGCCCCGACATCCGAAACTTGAAGTTTTATTATAGCAATCGAATAATTGTCACATATTATAAAACACACACACACCCACACACACACAC
>NC_068983.1:76057951-76060203 GCF_001194135.2 Octopus bimaculoides
ATATATATATATATATATATATATATATATACTAGCTGACGTACCCGGTAATTCCTGGGAAAGCGGGGCTCATCCTTTGGTTTCGTTCTCATAATTGTTTCGCTAATCCAATAACAACAATACAAAGTATGTAGCACTTAAAACGGTTTTTTTGCATTTACAGAGAGTACCAGACTTTCTTACACAGGATCTTGTTTATAGGAATTCCCGATAAGTTATGAATACCCAAATTGTAAAGTTAGTTATGTAATAACATGGAATTAGTTACCCGATAGTAAAAATTCAAATAAAGTATTTCCGAAAAGGGCTTTAATGCGTTCCCACAGTATATAGAACATAGGAGGAAATACTAATAAGCTATGTATACTGAAATCGTGAAGCATGTTACGTAATAACAGGCTAATCAGATATGATTAACAATTCAAAGTAAATAACTCTGAAAAAGGTTTTTGTGCGCTAGTGTTGGTATATTCGAGAATAATTCACTACCCGAAATAAGTGTATCTATTGTTCAGGATAATGCTATTTACTTGTTTAAGGGTTGTACTGGATAAATAGCGAAAATAACTCTTACAGTTCATATACTAAAAAATAAGCATACTCAATTTCCGTTTTACCAAATAATTTAGGAAAGTGAAAGGGTTATTTCCCTTGGCTAAATATGAGGATCCCTTCCAGGGAGACCTTATTACCGACTTTTTCAACAATCTGAGTATGCCATGAGGTTTCCAGACATGAGTTCTACTCACGTGTGAAGTTACATCAAAATCGATAAAACGATGTAGGAAGAGTTAGCTAACAACTCTACAAACACAACAACAAACAGAATTTCCC
Organism: Octopus bimaculoides; assembly: GCF_001194135.2. Taxonomy (NCBI): domain Eukaryota; kingdom Metazoa; phylum Mollusca; class Cephalopoda; order Octopoda; family Octopodidae; genus Octopus; species Octopus bimaculoides. Next base: position 76,058,786 of record NC_068983.1, read on the forward strand.
ACATATGTAGTGTGTGTGTATACACACACACACATATATATGTTTGTGTGTACAAGGCGAAGTCAAAAATTATATGCACTTTCACCAAAACTTCCTTTAGGTTTGTTGCATTGCCTTCAACGCTTGCGTGCTAAATTGGGGGTACTCTTGTGATTACGTAATCGAGGTTTGATCTTGAGCACTCCAGTTTTCTTTCTTGTGTTACAGAATATATACATAACTACTCTGCTGGCAGTATGCACCAAGGAAGAACAGGGATGAGTAATACGATTTTACTGGACTGAACTTGTGCGAGGAGCACCGCAACCTGTAGAAATGCAATGTAAGTGGATCGAGAAGTTTCAAAATTGCAGCACAAGCGTGAAGCACGAAGAGGTAACAAGGTATCTAACAACCGGCACCACCGACGTGAAGATTCAACAAGTTCGAGAGATGATTCTGGCGAACAAACAAGTGACCATACGAAATCCCTCTCGACAATCTTCGCTTCCATAACATCTGTTCAAGATAGGCCACAAGAGGTATTAACAAAGCACATAAACAAGAGTGTGGAAATCTATCAACGCTTACTCGACCGCAAAAATGTTGAAGGTGATTTTTGGGGAGAGCAAAATCACTGAACATGTGATCTTGGGACACCACTTTTAGCCAGAATACAAAAGGGAGTGTATGGAGTGGAAACACCCAAAATGGTGACCGAAACAAAGGAAATTCAAGTCTCAATTTTCCCCAGAGATACTAACCACTTTTGGGACACGGAAGGGCCTATTCCAGAATATTGTCTAGGATTGTCAGTTACCAGAGTAGGTTAGAATGAAATGCTGGTTAACAAAATGAATGCAGGAATTCGCACCAAACGCAACTGTTATTGTTGCACTGCAATGTACCCCCACATACGAACGCCCACACCACTTAGACCATTGGAAATTTGGATTTCGAGTTGCTGGAACATCATGCAGAGAGTTCAGATCTTGCCCTTTCCGGCTATTACCTTTTTTAACCGCTCAATCATCCTTTACAAGGTCAAAGAAACGCAGGAAGCAGTGCATAAATGGCTGCCCCACCAACCAAGTAAGTTCGATGGAATAAGCAAGCTCGTGAACCGCTGGAAGAAGTGCATCGAAAAGCAAGACTATGTCAGAAAACGATATCGTCGTTCAAACCGTACTTTACTTTTAATAAATTACAGAAACAAGAGTGTGTATAATTCTTGACTTACCCTTGTATATATCTACACACACACACGCACGCGCACATATATGTATATGTATATATATATATATATATAATCATAAATATACATGGATTAGCATTGAGTTACTTCTCCAACATACTGAAAATTTAGAAATAGCAGTCAAAGAACTACTGATTCTAAACTACAAATTTTTCTCTAAATGGATGGCGATATTTGTGGCACA
>NC_068983.1:76060851-76061283 GCF_001194135.2 Octopus bimaculoides
GTCATGACAATAAAAAACAGAAATTCTAAGTCATGATAATTAGTTATCTATCTATTAAATATGTGTGCGTCGACACACGTTGTTTCTTGCGATACCCATCATTTGTAGTCAAACGTTCAAACATAGGGGATCTAAAACACTTGCGTCTTTTATTTTTATCCCTTCTAGTTACCTCAACTCTGAAGAAGAACCAAATTCGAAATGGAAATTTCACCCTGGCAATTTTGCTTTATTCTTTCTATCGCTTTCCAAACATTACAAGTGCTTTGATGCTGACACCATTACCAGTCTCCTTCCATTTATGTTATACATACATACATACATACAGTCAGGCAGACAATCAGATAGACATACATAGATACAATCATACCTTCATACGTGCATACATATATAAATGCATACATATCTATCTATCTATCTATCTATCTATCT
>NC_068983.1:76061293-76061845 GCF_001194135.2 Octopus bimaculoides
TATATATATATATATATATATCTAGAGAGAGAGAGAGAGAGAGAGATCAGCAAGAATGAAAATGGAGAAAATCACGAAATTTAATTGGTGATTATACCATACGTTACGGACGATGGTTTGTATTGTGCCAGCGTATTTAGATACAGAAAAGAAGGTATAAAATACGACTCATATATTCGAAAATAAATGCTAACATAACGTTATCAAGGCAACCCTAAATAGGTTAAATTGAAAGTGCAGTAAGAAAATATCTCTAATACAGGAACGCATACAAAAAGAACGTAAAGAAGAAATATATTCTAAGCGAAACCAGTTTAGTATTTAACTTTTGATGACGTCAGTAGAAAAAGAAAGAATAAAAATAATCATAGGGATTCTATGTCATGACAATAAAAAACAGAAATTCTAAGTCATGATAATTAGTTATCTATCTATTAAATATGTGTGCGTCGACACACGTTGTTTTTTGCGATACCCATCATTTGTAGTCAAACGTTCAAACATAGGGGATCTAAAACACTTGCGTCTTTTATTTTTATCCCTTCTAGTTAC
>NC_068983.1:76061970-76066900 GCF_001194135.2 Octopus bimaculoides
ATAGACATACATAGATACAATCATACCTTCATACGTGCATACATATATAAATGCATACATATCTATCTATCTATCTATCTATCTATCTATCTATCTATCTATCTATCTATCTATCTATCTATCTATCTATCTATCTATCTAACACATGAGTGTTCGTCTCTATGAGATAGGATCGACTTTTGTTCAGGTATTTTTAAACATGAAATCAATGGTTGCCTTGATACACAAAGAAAGCATATATACATAAACATATATACAAACACACGCGCGCACTCACACACACACAAACACTCACACGCATATATAAACATAAATAATACTCACACACGTATATACGTATACACACACACACACACACACACACACACACATATATATATATATATATCACACTTGCTTACAGAAACAAATACGCTCATGTACTTGCATCTACACAACTAGATCTTCCTCCCTCCTTAACTACCCCATATGATACGACCCCTAACATTTGCTTGGTAATTTTTGAATTGGGTGTCTCATTTGTTTCAGTCCCACTATGCATTTTGCATCCTTCTGATGAAGGACTAACACCTGAAACGTTAATATATTTTTACTCTTTTATTTAAAAAATAAAATATAAGTCGCATAATGCTTTCGAGAAAGTATAATGATTTCTTTAAAGCATTAAGCTAATATTTTATTTGTTATATTTGTTGCCCTTGCGAAGTTCTTATTATTGTTCAATTGTATTTTGGATACATGCATACATGCATACGTACGTACGTGCATACATACGTACACACATCATGGAATCTCCTGTTGTTAGGTAACGTATGGATGTTATACATATTCTTGCTTAACAGCCATATAGATAATAGTTTATAGTGGTCAAACATATGTTTGTGTACGCATCAGCTCACTCACTCCATCAAATAGACATTGCTTGTACCGGTGCACGAGGTGCCATTTCTTAGGTGACGAAATGATTGCAGAGCAACATGAAATCAAATGTCTTGTTCAAGAACTCAACGCAACGCCCGGGGTGAGAATCGAAACCATGATCTCGCCGTCATGAGAGCAACACCCTAACCACTAAGCCAATTGCCTTCACATACGTACATAATACATGCACACACACACACATACACACACACACACACACACACACACACACACACACACACACACACACACACACACACACACAGGTGAGTTCATCCGTATTGATTTGTCGAGTTCCCATTAGGTACTACGCCATATGTCACCTCCATGTCACCATATCAAGCTCTCAGTTTTAACTTGTTTAGAGAATATCTGGCAATTAGTTCCCCGCTACTTATCCCATCCTTTTCCATCTGTTTTCTTACTACCATTATTGCAACCATCAGAGACACAACCATACTCACCACCACCTCCACCATTACTATCCTTCTTCTCACCATCATTTATACATATGTGTGATTATGTGTGTGTGTGTGTATGCATTTATGTATACAAATGAATATATATGTAAGTATAGTTTAACTGAGATTTGAATAATTATTCTGATTGAAACATGATTGAGATTCGTTCGTTCAAAATCTTAAACCTTTTATATGATTCACGTATCCTTCTCAGAATATATTACATAATTTAAATCGTAAGGCTAGAAATATAAAATGAAGATCCTTTAGTGATAACATATTGATCAAGTAGCGTGTTTTCCATTTAATTTTCAGTAATCATTGGCACAAAGTTTAAAAGATTTACCAGTTGAATAGGTTCAATCAGTTTTCCTTGCACTTTAAAACGACAGTGTAATTAATAGGCTGTAGCTTTCAATTATTATCACTAGTTTTTACTACAAGACATGCTGTCTGAAGTTTTAGGATTTAAAATATGCGCTGTCAACTTTAACGTATTTAAGGTGTTTGTTTCGAAGTTGAAAATGGAGAACTGAGTTTTAAAGTGAGTTGGCCGAGTGACTATGCTAATTCAAAGATGTGATAATGCATGCAAGTTAATGAGATGCGCAGAAGTCACACATTTTCATCTTCTGTCAAATAAACTCTACGTAAATACAGGAACGAGCGCTCACTATCGCAATCAGGAAAGCTTGGCGACAGTTAGTATTCCGAGAATATAATCGTATACGTGAATGAAAATGTGATTGACTATGTCTTGCTATACTGATTATTGTCAGTTGAATCCAAACTTAGTGAATTCATGTTTCAAAGAAACAGATAAATGCAATATCGGGCTTCCTTGTGACATGTTTAGCTCTACATTATCCGCCATGTTTTCACAATTAGACATACAATCTTATAAACAGTCAGTTATGTTGCAGTTGTTGTTAATGTTTAACCCAGGTCAGTCCCTATCTAGTAGACTACATGACCAAAAGCATCCCAGGTGTTACTGTCTCACCAGTCCATATGCCTAGGATTACGATTTTAATGCTATTTATTTGCTAAGTCGTTAATATCTCATCAATTTATACATCTAGTATGACGTTGTCTATTGTACCAGTCATTTGTCAAGAAAGTAGGGTGTAATATAAATGAAATTTCATTGCCTACTATTTCTAGCAGGTCAGAAAACGGCATAGATACCCTCTCCAACATGGTGATAATTTCTCGAATATAGGTCAGCATGAATTATATTGAGTATTAAACTGTGTATAGAATACTTAGGAATATGTGTGTCAGTATATATTCGTATGTGTCTGTGTCTGTGCATTTGTACTTGTGTATGTATAGTCATACAGAGCTTTGTATGAAAACGCTTGAGTTAAAGTAAAAAATAGCGAGAGCACTAGATCGAGGGGCAAACTTGATAAGATGTCCTTAAGATTTTTTCCGAAAGTACTTTTCCTACCACATGCCCTTTGTTACACCCGTCACACGCTTTTTGAATATAATCAATATCAGAGTAACAAATTACTGATTGAAAACCTCTGCCAGTTCTGATCCTCATTAACGTAACAATAGCAACGAATGAATAAGAGACATATTTACAGTAATTGTATATTATTTCAGTAACAACATTATGCTACAATTGGAGATTATGCTACAATTGGGTGTGTTGTAGCTGATGATCACATGTGTAGCATATTTCTAAGGATGAATCTACTCCACTCACTAAGTCACATTTATAGTTTTAACACGTTAAGCTACGACTCCGTTGTAGATAATACAATGATTCATACCATTAGGCAAAGGTGTGTAGTTACCTCCCTGGATACAGAATCCTCAGTCGGTGAAACAGCAAATCCAGCAAGCAAATTGAAATTTTGTAAGACTCACGGTAACACTGAAATCTGAGCTGAGGTCTTGCCCTTCGGTAGTGGTCATATCACACAAGATCGTCATGAAGTGTAATTAGGAAACGGTGTCAACATTAATGTATTGCAACCGCAGAATAATGCTTTTGATCGCTAGCAATGCATAAAGCGAGTAAAGAATGGTGCAAAACTTCTTTCAATGCGCGTCTTTCTCGTGCAATATTTTTTAAGGCGATTTATAGGGTATCATAACAATTGCGAAAAGGTTGTATATAGTTTTGTAAACACGGGCTTAGGAAATCACTAACGAAATAATCAGATCAGAGAAAAACTTGTCTACTATACGTTTATAACATTTTATAACATGCAGTCCATGTAGGGAAGTTTGCATAGTATCTATGCATAGCTGGGCACTATGCAGAGAAATACTCTTCTTTTTATTGGTGTACGCATGCAAAGGTTTGGAAGGCGTGATAGAAGACATGTAAGAACCTGCCGGGTTTAAAGTACAGCTATAAAAAAGGGGGTATATACAGGAGTTGGACAAAATAATGAAAACACTTTGTTAAATGGCCATCTTTGGCAGCAATCGCAGCTTTAATACGTTCTGGAATTTACATATACAGGTTCTGAAGGTTGTTAGGCATATGTTTAAGTATTCTTAAAATATAACATGCATTAGCTCTTTCAACGACGACGGTGGTGGGAAGCGGCTCCTCACTTGCTGTTCCAAAATGCAGCATAGATATTGATTATATTAAGATTGTGGAGTCAATCCAAGTGGTCTACTTCCCTTTGGTGCACTCCGTACCAATTCTGAATTACATTAGTTGTGTGAATCGGAGTATTACGGTTCTAGAATATTGCGTTAACATCAGGGAACAATGTTTGTATTTTAGGATGGACCTCATCAGCTAAAATACTCTGATAATTCCTGATGTTAATTATGCCAAGAAGAACAACTAGAGGGTCAAGAGACTGCCATAATATGGGTGGTCAAAGCATCACAGAGTCACCTTCATGCCTCATGATAAAGCCCAAACAGTCAAGGCTGAAGGCTTATTTGGACTGTTTCCAGTCACAAAGTCATCCGAAGAATGTTAAAGGGTGATGATCTATCAGAGAAGACGGTATTATTCCATTGAGCCATTGACCTTTTCTCATAGTATATAGACCAATTTTTGTACTTATCAGTGTTCATGATGGTCGGAGAATTTTAGGAATTTGATCTCTTCCATGATATTCTCTTCATGGAGCTCACGGCGAACGGCTTTTGTTGATACAGAGACGATGAGATGGTGATTTAGCTCAGGTATCACACATTGCCCCGTAGTTCGTTAGCTTGTAGGTGCAACAAGATTCCCTATTCTGTGGTCCCGTTCTGGAAGGCTTGTCTTTCGTCTAGAATTATGCTTGCCAAAGTAGATTTACTTTGATTTTGGAAATTCCAACATTGTTTTATAGAATTTATCTCTCAAAACATTAAATAGTCCAACAGTCTCAGTAATTGAAGGTCCTGCAATACGCTCTCCAACAAATTCTCCTCCATGTAACTGAAATAGGTCACATATTTAAATATAAAGAATATGAATACCTACAAAAGAGAAACACAGAATGTTTTATCATGAAGTATACATATTACATAAAACGTATGAACACATTTTTGCAGAGTAGAACAGTTGTGAATTC
>NC_068983.1:76067450-76069495 GCF_001194135.2 Octopus bimaculoides
AACCAAGTGTCCGTTACGTTTTTATTCCTACAGTTCTAGAGAGGTTATGCGCCTTCAGCTTTTTGAATCTGACGAGTCTGTTAAGCGCTTTATAGGTGCGAAACCAATGGTCATTCTTTGACCGGCCATATTTTTAACTTCCTAAGATATATATATATATATATATATATATATATATATCTGTGTGTGTATGTATATATATATGCATATACATACATACACACACACACGCGCAAACACGCATACACATACAAGCATATATTAATGTTTGCATTTATAGTCAGTTATGATGAAAAGATTTTACATTAATCTGATAGGTTACTCTATAGTCTTGTAGTGTACTAAGTTATCATTTTTGAACAAGAATGTTTTTGACAGTCATTCCAAATTTAGGGCCAGTTAAGCCATCGTCGAACTACACTCCGGCGATTGATTACCTGGCTGCAACTTCGAAGTCACTGCCATCTGTATATATCTATAAAAGAGATTTCGAATCATGAGTTTTGAACAAGAAACGCCATGGACCATACATATACATTATCGTCAGGAAAATCAACAGCTGCAATAATAAGTGCCGCAGCAACATTGAAGCCAAACGCAAACAACAAAAACAACTACAGCAGGAGAAGCAACAGTAGCTGCAACACCAGCAGTAGCATTTGGTGGCTATAATTACGTTTCATTAGCAAGTTAAATGCGTGAAGTTGTTTGATCTAAATCCCTGTTCAAATGCGAACTAAGAATTTATGAGCATCAGATAAAGGAGTTCAAAGACACACTAATGCAATGTTTTCGATAACAGGCATGCAGCGTAGAGGTGTGCATGATAGAAGTCATGTACAAACTAACATACAGTCGCACAGACACATAACACAGGGAAAATACACATATACATACGCCCATTAGTAAGCACACTGACAGATATACAGAGGAGACATTGATTCGATGTCGTAAAATATTTGTGACAGAGACATAGCCTTGTTATTCTCCGTCTCGCTCTAACTACAAGTATAAGCAGATAATACGCATACATATATACGTGTGTGTGTCATTGTCTAACTGTATGTATGTGCTTGAGTGTATAGTACCTACACACACACACACAAACACACACATACACACACACACACACACACACACACACACACGCACACACACAGGTATAGATGGAGAGTAACTTTTGAGATACCTTCTGGAAACGTCTCTGATTCTATCTTTATTGTTTAACATTATATACATACATACATACATATATGTGTGTCTGTGTCTGTGTGCGTGTGTGTGTATATAAAAGTATATATCTATATATACATATATATGTACATACGCCATTACTATACACACACACACACACACACACACACACACACATATATATATATGCATATGCATATAAACAGATGGACATACGCATATCAGTCAGTGAGTATTTATGTATGTGATGCTTGGATCTAGATATGCACATATATACACATAAGCATGCACACGTACACGCATACACTCACCGATACACATATGCATACACACAGATATGTGCATGTATGTGTGCATGTATGGTTATATGTATAGCTATCTAACAATCTATCTATCTATCTATCTATCTATCTATCTATCTATCTATCTATCTATCTATCTATCTATCTATCTATCTATCTATCTATCTATCTATCTATCTATCTATAAAAACTGATATATAATTCACTAGTGTTTTCTTCATTTAAGTTCTAGAAAAATACAACACAAACATTCATTTCCATTAGATATATACACAAGCATACATCAATTTTGTATACACTGCGTAGTTGAGATATGGCGCTACTTAATTCTTAGTTCAATGCCATTGCATGAAACGTTAAATATATATCGAAATACATAGCCTCGGCCTTTTCAATGCACAATGAGTAGAATTTGGAAGACAGAAATAGTGCAGAGCCCTCAATCAATCAATCAATCAATCAATCAATCAATCAATCTATCTATCTATCTATCTATCTATCTATCTATCTATCTATCTATCTATCTATCTATCTGTCTGTCTGTCTCTC
>NC_068983.1:76069505-76072107 GCF_001194135.2 Octopus bimaculoides
GTCTGTCTGTCTGTCTGTCTGTCTGTCTGTCTGTCTGTCTGTCTGTCTGTCTGTCTATCTGTCTATCTATCTATCTATCTATCTATCTATCTATCTATATATCAAGAGTGATACATAAAAATCCGGTGTATTTTTATGTATTACTCTTGAAAACGAACTATTGGTTATCTACAATTTAAGGCTGACACACAAATTTAAGCAAATTTCCTGGTGCTTACCAGTAATATATCCGGTGTGTCAGAATTTTTTAGAATACTCAAGCAAGCCGAAGAATCAATGCACCACAAGTTTAATACTCAGTTACAATTGTTTCAATGCCATCCGTTTCAAACTACCTTACTTAAAAATTATTATGCGTGCCAAATTATACAATATCTATATACATTCATACATGGTTGAATATGTCTGAGTGGCACCTCATCAGACTTCTACTACAAAGAATATATAACTCCAGTATATTTCACTATGTGCAGATTTATAGAGATGTATATTCTGTGAGATATGCCGAAACAATTTAGCAGAATATTATAAAGCAGATAAGAACATGTCATTGATAATGTTACAGGTGGTGAGGAAAGGACATTGTCGAAACAACTGACTGAATGAGCAAAAGATTGATTAAACAGTTTATTCCGTTATTAATCAACTAGTTAATTAAAAATTATAAAAAGGACTACAAGAACAACAAGAAGAAATACAACTACAGTAAAGATGACGATGATGAGGAGGATAATGATAAGGAGGAGGTGGGGTGGATTTGTTTTATTGGTCAAAATAGTCTAAACGATTGAGGAAAATATTAAAGATGGCGTTTACATCGATCGAAAGAAAAATCAACAAAAGTAAAAGGGTATGACAAAGAATATAGCAAAAGGTGTAAAAATAAAATTCGAGCAAAAGTTTCAAGAAAGTTTTTCCAAGAGCAGAGCAGTCCAACAATAGTATTTCGAGATCAAAATCAACACAAAAGATTTAGATTGCTCATCCGTTTCCAGAACATCAAAAGTGCTGTCTACCAGTTTGTTTCCTTCTACATAGAAGAAAAAAAAAAGCATATTCATAGGAGACAATTCAGTTTTGCTGCTCTAAATTACTTTTGGAAACGCACACTAGAAGGAGGCGTGTATCTCTGCCACTCACTACCTTCACTTCAAGTGATACTTAAAATATTTACTTATAGCCTTGCCAGTTCGGAAATTACCTGTTTTCGAAACTTTCATATTATTCCAGTCTAACATCTTTCGCCATAGCAACAAAGAAGTCAAAAATCTTTCCCTCGTTACCTACCGAAGTGAGTTAGCGTATCGATGGTCACTAGAGATTCGATTGACATCCTGACTCGTCCTATACGCAAAGGTAGATGTTCGACATAATCTCTGGATTTGCTAACGCATGGACAATGAAGGATGGCGTGCAAATAGTTTCCTTCCTTGCATGCATTTCAGAGAGGTTTAGCTGTTGGTGCTTCCAGCTTGCTACCAGTCGAAGCAGACGGCTACTAAGGGAGGGGTGAAACAGTGTAGTATATCAGCCAGACAGTGTAGTATATCAGCCAGACAGTGTAGTATATCAGCCAGACGATCCAATCCAGACAGTTTGCGACTCACAAGTGCCTCAGTGCACCCGCAATTTCATCAGATGAAATCGATCTCACGTATCTTTCAACAAAATTGTAGGGAAAGGATGAAAGGCAAATTCAACCTCAGTGACATTTGAACACAGAACATAAAACCGGAGCAATAGCGATTCTGCTAGCCGCATTAGCTAATTCTTTCTACTATAGGCACAAAACCCGAAATTTTACGAGAGGTAGCTAGTCGTCATTGATAAGGTTACGCGCTGTAAGGAAAAGACATTATCGAAGCGATTGATTAAAGGACAATAAGTACACAATGTGTTATAACCACTTGTATTCATTTTGCTAAATATTTGATGTGACAATGTGTGACAATGTGTGTTGAAACAGATGCTGTTGTACTTTGGGAGCGATCATTTTGATAATTAAATCAGACATATTAGTTGTATTGCACTTTATTTTTTCATTAGTAACAGTCAACTAGTTTACTAATTATCTGTACGATCAATTATTTGAACAATCATTCATCTGAACAATGAATTAGTTGATGTTTCAGAATCGTTTTGTTACAGTCTGCAAGCTTACTGTAGACTTGCCCTCGTCTACTATTCTCTGTGCAAATGAACACTCCCGCAAGTTCCTTAAACTTACTTTAGCTCGGTATTTATTTTAATTTAGTGTTTGTACTGTGTGTATGCATTTGCGAATGCATCTGTGTACCTCATTCTAATTGAACTTCTGTTAAGGTCGGTACTTTTATATTTCATCTGTTGTAGTTTCTTGTTGACGTGTCAGTTACAGATGTGATTTATGTACCAGTGTTTCCGCAGGTTAATACTGTTATTTTTTTGAATGGAAGGACGGTATTTCTAATTTCATGTTACCATCTTTTGCCAAAATGAGTGATTAGTGTGTAAATTTCCTTTTTCTTACTTATTAAGTAAGATTATGCATTTCAATTTCTCAGCCTGTTGTTTTAAAAAGCTGAAGTGTATATATATATATATATATATATATATATATATA
>NC_068983.1:76072382-76073123 GCF_001194135.2 Octopus bimaculoides
TATATATATATATATATATATACAATCATCTATATAGATATATATGCATGAACACACACACATACGAACGCTTGCGCGCGCGTACGCTCACACACACGCACACACACACACACACACATACACAAGCACTACAGACATGTGTTGCATAGTCTTTTTCCTTGAAACAAATGACTTTGATCCAGGATAGTAAATATATATAATATGTATACATATTTTGACGTATATATAACCTCATTTCTATTTCCTCGTGCCAGACATGTTTAACTTAAACCATGTTTAACTTAAACCATGTTTAACTTTTTATGAATATTATTCCGCAAAAGAAATTCTCTCTCGTTAACTTGTCTTTGCAAAATCTAATATTAGACAACATTCCAGTTGTGTCTACTAATATTATATATATATATGTGTGTGTGTGTGTGTGTGTGTATGTGTGAATATATATATATATATATATATATATATATACATTGATGTATGTACAAGTATACATATATACTTGTGTGCATGAATGTTTGTTTATATGCATGTGCGTGCTCAACTGTGCGTTTATGTAAGCAATAGATGCTGCTTCCATCGATAAAATATAATTAACAAATGAATTCGAGACTGAAATACGTGCCGACCGAATTCGATGTGTTCGTCTAAGTCCTTGTAGGTGCACAGGTATCACCGTAGTCAAATAAGTGGAAGCATTTCCAGAATAACAGTGTAAAAACCATATATATATATATGTATATA
>NC_068983.1:76073509-76075745 GCF_001194135.2 Octopus bimaculoides
CACCGGCGTTTCGAAGAACTGGGCAGGACGCATCGTTAAAACGGCTCTTCCCATGGACCGCAAATTAAATTTGTATACACAAATTAAATCTTGCCATGGAGGAATGTAGTGGCGGACAAAAACCAAGACAGGAAAACAAACAGAAAAGGCTTTACGGCCAGACGAGAAAAATTATGTGTGTATGAACGCTGTGAGGCACAAATTCCATGCGTATGCACCCACGAACATATATATATATATATATATATATATCTACAAATAATATAAACATATGCACACAAACTGGAAAACTGTTCCTTGAAATATACAGAAATCTTCATTTTACAAAGTTACTTGTACGTCCAATGTATGCATCACAGCTAAAGATGAAATGTGTAAATAAATGACTAAAGAGAAATTTTATTGTAATTATTATCTATTGGTGAAATGTTTTACATCTATCTTCATAATTTGTTTAGTCCAAATAAAGTTGATCTAGTCTGATACAACATCTTTGGACCTGTATCAGATTAATAAGGTTGTCGAATCACTAACTGTTTTATTAGTGTATTACAGTTTACACTATAGCAAAACACCTCATCTTGCATTAAAATATACTATAGGCCATTGTAAGGTGGTCAACGAAGGCGAAGAAACATTAAATGAAAGCGTATGCGATTTTAATGAAGAACAAGTAAGATAAAGGGTGCAGATACAATAATTCTGTTGACCGCTAAGAAAATACACCACCGTCACTTCCAGACTGAAAAGATGGTATTTTCAAGTAAGCAGAGCCACAATTTAGGAAATTCCGTCAGAATCATCATTTTCAGCCTGAAAGGTGACTGAAACATCAGGATCTAGGAGTGAAACTGGAAGAATATATTCTTCAAGAACTGGTTATGAAATTGCTGTACAACTGCTAGTCATTGAATTGACTCTTCCATGGCACGAAATTTGATTATTGCTTGTGAACTTATCCTTCAAACACGTATACTGTTTAATATCATTTGGTATTTGTTTATTAGTTTATGCTGCCGTATAGAAATATTCATTATTTATTGTTTTGTAATAAAACTGCGTTACTCCAGGCATTTTACAACTTCACCTGTCACCTAAATTAGTATATCAGATTCATCACTGCTTTCTTCTTTACTTTCTTGCTCGAGGTTTACAATCATGTACTCGCTTTCTGAGTCAGGATGATGATGTACATTTACTTACTATAGCGTTATCTACATTCACCCATTCTATAACAACTTCGCCTTATCTTTTTCAATTTAAATCCTAAATTCTGTAAACTCATTTATAGTGTCTTTACTGGGTGCAGACTCAAACGTTGAATTTGATCACAATATCTACTGTCCATTTTTCTGTGTGGTTGCCTCTACAATCCTACACTCATTAGCAATGCATCTCATATTTATTTTATATATCTTTCATATTTATGCAAGGCGACTAGATTAGTAAAGGTCGACTTTATTTTGGAATCAGTTTTTCCCATGTTCATTATGTTTCAATTTACCTGTGGTTGTAATAAAAATGCTATGGTCCTTGTCTCAGAAATTCGTGTCGATCACATATAAGAAACATAAACGTAGTTATTGGCTGTAGATAGACGCATGGCTGCTTAGTTAACTCTCTTGCATTGCAATCAGATGTTTTGATCTCATTGCTTGCATTTTGGGTGCCTTTTACGATAGCCTCGAATTGATCCAAGCTTTTTGAGCGAAATTAAGTATACAGTAACTGTGCAGAAACCTACCAGAGTGATCTTAACTGCAGCTGAAATTGTATAAGAAGTAAGCTATCATCTTCTTTAACATCTGATATTAGGATATTTTTTAGTGACATCTACTGCTTTAAGCATTCGTATTAATTCTTCAGTCTGAAGAAAATCTGATACCGGAAAGCACTATACATAGGATGATGTTTCATTCTTAATTCCATCTTTCCTTCATTTCCTCCCATTCTTTGCTTTGTTTGTTTGTTTGCTTGTTTGTTTGTTTGTTTGTTTGTTTGTTTGTTTGTTTGTTTTTTCTTTCTTCCTTCCTTCCTTCTTCCTTCTTTACTCTGTTAATGTTATATCCACTGTAAAAAGGATTATGGGCGCAGCAATTATTTCTTTCACTAAGACATATAAAAATAAAAGAATTAGCAAGAAAAACATTAAGAAGAAGCAAGAATTTGGTAGCATTTTGAATTCAACCTGAATATTGTTTATTCTGCCAAACAGATGTATATATATATATATATA
>NC_068983.1:76075892-76077199 GCF_001194135.2 Octopus bimaculoides
ATACAAATATTTATATATATATTGTATATGCATGGATATTCGGATGTTCATACGTAATGTTCTGATATAAACACACATACACATACACGCACACACACACACTCATTAACACACACACACACACTCTTTAACACACACACACACACACACACACACACACACATATGCTTACATAAATGAATACATATATATCCATATATATATCTAAACACCCACCCATTACATATTCATACCTGCAAGCATGCTAAATGCATGCATACATACATATACACATGCACATATGGAATAAAGACATTACGACTAACCAAGAATTGGGTAGAAATTTGAAATCACCTTGTAACTTGTTTATTTTGCCAGAAATAACATTATTAGTGACTGGCACCAGCTATTTCAGGAAAATAGAAAAGAATTAGTTTTGAGATAATATACACATAAAAGATGAAGTCAACACAGAAACTTGACAGTGTTATTTTTTGTTTACGTAATAAGATTTTTTCCTTATCTAATAGGTGTTTTCGACTATTAAAATTTACATCAAGCTGTTGTTTTTGCTTGTTCCACGTGTCAGCCGTGATTGAGGCAAATTATCATCAGAGAGGCGTTTCAGATATGACTGGTACATCATTTTAAGAGTATAATAGTTAATATACTCAACAAGTACATTAACTATTTGTACTCTGATGTGTAAGGAAATATTGCATGATTTAATAATTTCAGCTACTACGCATTGCAGGTCAAACAACTCAGTTATTTTCTTTTGGTGGCATATGATAGCCGAGTCATTTGATTCAACCTGTTTTAGTATATATCTAGCATCTTGGATGATATTTGTGATAGAGATGCCTCTGAACATTTAAAAATATATCTATTATTCATTAAAAAGCTGCAGAAAGGAAACAAGTACTGATCCCCTAGGCGTTTTCTAGGACAATATAGACAGTATTATAGTATTACCACACATATAAGAATTATGTATCTCTATGGTATAGTGTTCACTTTTAGATTTATCGACCATAATGTATTTGCCATCTCTACGCCTATCATTATCAGTCACGTAATATATTTACCAACTCATCTGAAGCAGAACATAAGAGAATATTTGATAGCATTTTCGTTTGAAGGTTATTGATTACAAAGCGACAGGCATATAATCCATAAAGTGCAAATGAAAGAGCTATTAATGCTAACAAATATAGAGAAGGGGAAAAATAAAACAGAAAACATTTATGGCCTAATATAAATCTTAGAAACACATACACTGACATATATATGCATATAATGTATTTGAGCATATATATATATATATA
>NC_068983.1:76079239-76083869 GCF_001194135.2 Octopus bimaculoides
ACACACACACACACACACACACACAAAATAGAAAATTTGGCTGCGTGCGTCAGCAGTCATGAATGTAATGAATGAGCAGAACAAATAAAAAAGCACATAGAAGACCGAACATACGAACAAGCAAACAGAAAATATCGAGATTTCATTAGCTTTGTCGCCATGGATTACGACAGTTTCAACTAAGTGAGACATAATTGCATAATTCGTAATGCTAACACTCATGGGATACAATTGTTCGGCAATAATCAAGAAAAAAACATATAGTGGAGCATTTGCAATTGAGCTGGAGAATACACAAGAGGAACTGGGTGTATGTTTAAGGCTTGCGAATAGAACAGAAAAAGAAAGAAAACTATAAATATAAATACGACGAAATTATATAAAATGAATCTTTATACGACACAAAACAATAGCTCAACAAGAAGAACGCAGAAAGGAAATACGCGATAAATTCTGGCCGATATTCTCAAAGAAATAGAGGACATTAAAAGACTGTGAGTGCTCACCAGACGAGCTGGGAGGTAAAGGAGAGACCAGGGTCCAAGACGGATGCAGGAAGTGGTTAGCTAAGCAGTAATGAGTTAGCATTCGGTGTCTCTCGTTGCTTATTGCTTATTTTCATGTGACAGATTTTACGACGAATAAAGCCTTCTCATCATATTCATTGATGAGAGCTTTATGGGTTAAGTTTAAAACATCTAGCAGAGAATTAATGATCAAAACATGACAACATACTGTGTAAATAACAAATTTCGAAGATTTATTCACTTATTTAGGTATCGGTTTTCATTTATTTGCATAACGCTTTTCTTTTTTTTTTTTAGACATCGTTATCTTTTAAGAATTCCTTTTATTTATTATTACTAGCATTCGAGGTGACTTCTAATCATTATAAAATTTCACGATTTTTAAAATAACAACGTCTAAAATTTATTAATATAAAAACACAAAACATTACCGTTTATCTCATAAGCCTTAAATTATTGCTACAATTTTTTCTCTTGACTCGTCGTTTGTTACTTTTTTTGTAGGCATTGTTCACACATACACACACACACACACACACACACACACACAACACACACAAACACATACACACAAGCACACACACACACACACACACACGCACGCACATATATATATAGACACATACATATGTATATATCTACACATATTAGCATATATGTATATATCTACACATATAGGCATATATGTATATACACATATACGTTTATAATTTTAAACATATTCCCCCTTGCCGTCAACATACGTCTTTCAACGATGCCACAGTGCTTGGATCCCATTGGTGAAGAAGCTTTCATTCTGATGGTCAAAAAACTCAACAACAGCATATCCTGACGTCATCATCACCGCTATATTGGTTCTCAGTCAAGTCAAATCATTCTAGAAAGCAGATGATATTCAAGTGGAGCAAAATCAAGAGAAAAGGGAAGGTGATCAACCAATTCAAAACCACAGTCAGACACAGCAGCCATTGAAACCAAGGATTTATGTGCTGGAGAATTGTCTTGATACAACAAAACCCCCTTTCGTCAGTTTTCCTGGGTGTTTGGTCTTAATAGCCTTTCTTAACTGCTTCAGCAAGCTGGCATAGTACCCTCTATAGATGGTGTAATCCTTTTGATGATAGTCAATAAACAGAATGCCTTTTGCATCCAAAAAACTAAGGTCACCACATTCCCTGCAGATGAAACGATCTTAGCCTAATTTGGAGCAGATGAGGAGGGGTGTTTCCGCTGCATGGATAGTCGTTTTGTCTCTGGCTGCAAGTTATGAACTCAGCACTCTTACTGGTTTAGGAAACGCCCAAGGAAGCCAGCTGGATTTGCCTTTAACAATGTCAGATTCTTCCGTGATGTGATCAGCCTCAATGTAAGATTCTCCCGTGATGTGAACGCTTTTGATCTGGTCGCAGGACACGTGACACCCATCAAGCAATAACTTTCCTCAATGCCAAGTTCAAATTTTGTCCATTTTCAAGAGAAGAGATCTCTTTTGTGCTTTCAGATCTCAGTTAAATTGAAAAAAAAAAACAAAACAGAAAAGCAATGCAATTATTAATAGGAAGCGTGGAGATTAATGCATGCAAAATTTCACCACTCTAGCATCATATTCGACCTATGAAATTTTCAGTCCACTCTCGTAAACTGCAAAATGGGACTCAAAATGCCAAAGAAGGATTAAAGCGCCATTTTGAAAGATTTCGAATTGTTATGTTGAATTATGCTAAAAGAAAAAATTGTGATTATTTCTGAAGTACTGTATATAATCTTGAATTTCTTTTATGTGATCATTTCTCTTTTTTCAATTAGATTTAATTACATTTATTTTCTTATAAAAGGCCGATAGTTGGAAAGTCTATTGAAAACAATTTTTCAATTGAAAAGTTAAATGTTGACTAAATGTGGACTGAAGATAATTAATTTTAGTCGAAATTTATTTCTGCTTGTATGAAAATGTCTTGCTGGGAATATGTCTTCTGACTAATTTATCTTTCAGTCAACATGCTTTTGATTAATGTAGATTCGACGCATCTGTTTTTGATTAATAAGCCGTATCTGTCTGTTTGTTTATCTATCCATAATATATGTATGTGTTTGTGATGTGTGTGTATAAGCGTGTAAGATATATACATATGTATATATATATATGTGTGTGTGTGTGTGTGTGTGAGTGTTTACGTGGCAAATTACATACCAAATTTATGCAAATTGCCAGTTCCATATATAAGTATATAGCAACGAGCAAACAAGTGTAAATTTTACAAACAAACAAAAAAATATATAACAATGTATACGATATTCTACAAAACAACATCCGTTGGTAAAAATCTACAGGAATGCTGATGAAGTATTTGAAGAGTAATTCTATTTAGGAACCTCTAATGATTTTATAAATATGAACATGTGTACAAACTAGTCAAGAGTGAACATATGTACGTTGGTGGCGCTTATAGAATTTGCGACACGATAATTGGAATTTTTAGTGTATCCTATTCATTAGTAAATATTCTATATCTTGCTTTGATTGCAGGTTTATCTAAAGGAGAGACTTCATGCAAATGTCAAGTCAAACATAGCTCATCACAAGGCTTCTAATATAAGTGCTAATGCATCGTATTAGTACGGTCTTTCAGACCTATATTGTCAGTGATTTTGCCATTCTGGCAGAGGAACAATTGGTATGATTTTCAAAAGCTGTTTTATGGGCAGATCATGACTCTTATTTAGATTTTGCTTGATCTAACAAAAGCTTTCCATTATGTGAATAAGATATCCTTGTAGAAAATATTCTGAGAACTTAGTTTTTCCAAATCCTTTTGTATTAATAATTATGTAATCTCAATATGAACTGGTAGCTTGTCAGTGGGAAAATGTCGGCACCATTTTCTGTAGATTATATCGAACATAGTGACATCCACACTCTCACTTTCTTTCCTTTGTCTTTGTAAGTTGTTGTTCCTCTGGCTCACACTATTACCTCATTCCTTTTTTACAATATAATTTGATTACCAATCCTCTGGTTGTATTTTAAATCTCTGGCATTTTGAGGTCAATGCAGAAGTCTTTCATTTCGGATTTCCTCGATCTGTGTAGACAACTGCCACTTATTTACATATACTGTTGAAAATGCCAAATTTCGCGGATCGTATTTCTGTAAGTGCTTAACAGTAACATGGGCAAGAACGTTGCAATTTGTTGCCAGCCACAGAAAATGCAAACATGAAGTGAGCTATCTTAACTGAAAGAACTGAAAGGAGCAGGAAAATTTATCTATCTGGGTAACATACTGAGAGTTATTGATCCTAGATAGAGAAATATCACTAAGGCTTCAAAAAGCAACTCATTCGTCCAGAACACTTGAGCTCCTTCTCTGGACACAACAAGACATTATGGGGTAAACAAAAGTTACTGTTTATGACGTCAGTATATCCATTATATTACCTTCCTTCTTGTGAGAAGTATGGACCCTTTAAGAATATCATGTAATGGTTCTTGAGTTCTTTCATCAAAGATATATGGCATATATACTGGATGTCAGTGGGTTCTCAGGAACTTCTGAAATGACCTAAATCTTGAGCATTACGACAATGGTTCATAAGCAGTATTTTATGCTGAGTTCGATATATTGTACGAATGAATAATCAACAGATCTCGAAACATTTGTTGTATGGTGAAATTCCATTTAAAGAGAGGCCTGAGCATGCACCAAAGCATTGGTTTCGGGATTGTGAAAAATCATTCTTATAAATACTTCAAATATGATAAAAAAATTAAGGACTTTACGCCTAACTTCCGAGAATGTTACTAAATTTGCTGGCACCTGAATAAATCTGGCGAATTCTTCGGTCTATAACAAGCAATATGAGGAAAATAGTATTACGTGTTTGATGAAGTAACTTTTTCTTCTCAGAATGTCAAACGAAATCTCTGTGTCTGACTATCTGCCTGCATGTTTATAATCTATCTATCTGTCTATCTATCTATCTATCTATCTATCTATCTATCTATCTATCTATCTATCTATCTATCTATTTATCTATCTATCTATCTATCTATCTATCTATCTATCAGTCTATCTATCTATCAGTCTATATATATAAATATAT
>NC_068983.1:76084367-76084819 GCF_001194135.2 Octopus bimaculoides
ATATATATATATATATATATGCCTGGGCGCACACACATACATGTATGTGGGTGCGTTTGTGTGTCTGTATACGCGTGCGTATGTATGTATATGTTTGCCTATGAACAAAATTCATAAACGTAAATTTAACCACCATCCTTCAGATTAAATGAATACCTTAAATAAATAGGCGTGACATTGTTAAAATTCCTTACCAATGGATCCAAAATTTCTAACTTTACCATAATGTCAGTCCATCTTTAACCCAGCTCGACAGCAGATTATCTTTAATGTGTTCTGGTTTATTGTCCCTCCCATACAAGATTACCTACTTTTATGTGATACCAGCATTTCCCCACCGAGCCATTTTCCTGTGTTGTATTATCAATATTAACCAATGAGAATTCTTGCATTTTCAGGGCTATTTGTGACATGTTATATATATGTATATATAGTATACACATAGTATATAT
>NC_068983.1:76084853-76085487 GCF_001194135.2 Octopus bimaculoides
ATAAGGATTCACTTTTCGTAATGAGATAAAAGACCAAGGCTGTGTATAATATAGAACATTTATAAATAGAATGTCTTACAGCTGTTTCCAGGATATTTATTATATTCCTTCATCGGAGACGGTGTGAGAGGGAGATTAAGCAATATTTAGTTTAGTTAAGATACGAAATAGAGAGTGAATGTAGGGATATTGTATTTGTAAATCCAATGTTTAGGCAGAATGGTATACATATCATATGTATACCATACCATATGTATACCATACAATATGTATACCATACCATATGTATACCATACCATATGTATACCATACCATATGTATACCATTCTGCCTAAACATTGGATTTACAAATACGATATCCTTATATTCACTCTCTATTTCCTATCTTGCAAGGGTCTTCTTCAGTTTCCGTCTACCGAATCCACTCATTCAGGCTTGGTCGACCCCAGGCTATAGCAGAAAATATTTGCCCAAGGTTCTACGCCGTAGGACTGAACCAGGAACTTTGTGGTTGAGCAACCAGCTTGCTGTCTCACTGCCACGCCTGTAAATGTTTCTAAAGATATTCATATGTATATATATATATATATATATGTGTGTGTGTGTGTGTGTGTGTGTGTGTGTGTGTGTGTGT
>NC_068983.1:76085497-76089724 GCF_001194135.2 Octopus bimaculoides
TGTGCGTATTTGTGTGTGTGTGTGTATGTGTGTGTATGTGTGTGTATGTGTGTGTACTTGTGTGAGTATATATGTTTATGCGTGAGTATATATGTTTATAGTGTGTGTGTGCACAAATATAGAAATATATATGATATCTCAGTAAGTGCATGTGTTTCTCATTTAGAAGTAATCTTTTGAACACTTTCATTGAAGCTTTATATATTAGATATTATATACACACCCATACACTTATACGTACATGCACAATTACACACATATACGCGCGCGCGTGCGTCTATATACCTCCAGCTATTTAGATAAACAATAAAGTACAATTACTTCTATGATTTATGTAACCTAATATGATATACGTAAACACAAACACTCATGTTTAACTACATAAGCAAAATATTAACATAATCTGCTTACTGGAACTTGGTTGATTTCAAATTTAGCTACGCACTCTTTCTCTCTCAATCTCTCTCTCTCTATGTCTCTGACTCACTCACTCATTCGCTCACTCATGCTTTCATTTACTGTCTGTCTGTCTGTCTCCCCCAATATATTCAGCTTTATCTCTACCTATACATGCACATTCCTTCGAGTTTGGACTCGAATCTTGATCAACTTGTCGCGGTATCTACAAAACAGACAGCATGCGTTGGGTATTGAAACCTGACAAATTATCTTCCTCTTACGGTGAAGCACAGTCGAATGAAGGAAAAGGAAACAATCTCACTATGAAACCATAATATATACGTATAGACACACGCACAGACGCATGCACTGACACGTACGTTTACACAAACATTTACACAAACATTTACACACACACACACACACACACACACACACATACACACACACACACACACTCACACGCACTCTCACACACACACACAGACACACACACACAGACACACTCATATAAATTTGGTTTTATGAAAATTTACAAGAATCAACATTAGATTAAAGAAGTACTCGATACTTTAAGTGGAGTACATATTTATTAACTTTTACATGGAAATGGTAGGCAGCTCCTTCAAAGTTTCGTCTTCCTTGCCTTCATCGGACTGTGATCTCCTGTAGTTCTTTAGATAGTTTTTTGAAGGTTGTTCTTTTTATGGTAGGTAGCCACGCGAAGTAGCTGTATAGCAAGGGACGATTATAGGAGGATAGGAGGCAATTTTGTGGTGTTAGGATAGGAACTGAATGGAAGATAATGTGAAGATATTTTTGCTTTTGCTTTGATACTGAAATTTTGTAGTTGTTTAGGATTCAGTGAGGTGTGAACGTAAAGCGGTAAACGGGTGTATTATACGCAGGTTATGACATTCCTCTTCCTCGCATATTAGTTTGAATTTTCTGGAATTGAAATTTCTGGTATTCACAGAAGGATTTTCTGGTATTTTAGGATTCACAGTATGTTTGTAGATTGTGCAGTTGGTCACTCAGCATAAACTAGACTGAAGATAAACTTGATGTTGGTAGCAATTAAGTATAAAGGAATTTTAAAGTATTTTCCGAATGTCTGGAATGAGGAGACTATGTAACTATAAATACTCGTTAGAATTTTCTAAACTGTTTGTAGTCTGACTATTTATATTTATAGTATATGATTCTAGGCAAATGCATAATGGATGCCTATGGATCTAGGTGAATGCATCAGGGTGATGTATTTTTCTATAGCTTTATGACTTTGTTGAGAGATACAGATGTATAAGCAATATATTTGCTTATATACACAATATATATATGCATATCCACATGCGTTACAAGTATTGACTTTTTGTTGTTTTTGGTTTTAGAAGTTTTATCTTTAAATCCAATTTCATTCGCCTTTTGAGTAGTTTGTTCTTTTTCACAGCCAAGAGGCGGCGTTGGTGCTGCTTCCTTCAGGAGCTGTGGTTTCCATTTTGGTTCTTACGCCTTTATGGATGTCTTTGGTAACATATACAAAGTTGGTTGCATTAGTATTGTTGCCTTCTTTTGACGGGTTTTCATTTGTGGCTTCAACATTGGTGCTGATCGCTGCTTGGCATTTCACTTGGAGTACTAATACTTTGTGGTCCTGTCAAGTTCAGAGGAATGAATAATTTGATATTTTTCTCACTCTGATTCCACTTCAGATTTTAAAAAATCCGTTGCTTTTAGGGGTCGCTGCAAGCAGGTTTTGTTGGGTGGCCCGTTTTCTAATATGGTCAACGCCCGGAGAAACAGTTCTGTCTCGGCACTCTTCGAGATTCTCGAAATTTTAGCTGCGCTACTTACCTCTTTCTTCGTGATGTGTGTTTATATGTATGATTAGTTCATCAGCGCAGAAGGAGAGAGAAGGAGAGAAGGAGAGAAAGAGAACGAAGGAAAGCAATAACGAAGATATGAGAGAAGAGAGAGGGGAGTCAGTGGAGAAGGGAGGGAATAAGTTGAGAGTAAGAGTAAGTTGAGAGGGAGAGTAGGCTGAGAGGGGAAGCCAAGTGGAGGGAGAAAGAGGAGAGTAAGAGGGTATATGGGGAAAGCTAGGAGAGGGGAGAGTAAATTGAGACGAAATAGTGGGTTGGGATAGAGAGAAGAGCAAGTGGAAGGAGGAGAGAAAGGTAAACAAAGGAAGAGCGCAGATATTGTGGGTAAATGAGAGGATAAAAAGGAGATCGGCTAGGAGGAGGTGAGCGTGAAGTGGCGGTAAGTGGGTTGAGAGAGATGAGAACCAGTGAAAGGGGGGAAAAAAGGAAACTGGTGTAGAAGCATAGGGACAGTGACAGGATTGAGGGTTAGAAGACAAAGAGGGGACTAAGAGAGTGAGGGTTATTTAAGGAGATTGTAGAGGGACAGGTGTTAGGTGGAAGAGAAAAAGCTAAGAGAGTGAGGAGGTACGGGGAGAAAACAAAGAAAATGGAGAGATCGGGGAGGTTGGAGAGAAAGTGAGAGAGATATTGAATGAGTGAGTGAGGGTGTATTGTGGGTGTGTGTGTGTGTGTGTGTGTGTGTGTAAGTGTGTGTGTGTGTGTGTGTGTGTGTGTGTGTGTGTGTGTGTGTGTGTGTGTGTGTGTGTGAGAGAGAGAGAGAGAGAGAGAGAGAGAGAGAGAGAGAGAGAGAGAGAGATGTATATAAAAGAAAATGTTTATAAGCTCATGCTTTGCATGAAAATAATATATAGTTTATTTGTAAACAGCGAAAGATATCAAAACTGCGTAATTTAAAATTTTCCAAGTTTTCATGAGTACGCAGAGAGAGGAGGATCTTTTGACAGTTCTGTATACGACACTTAGACCAAGGTTTTTCGTCGAAGATTCTTTCTACTATAAAATGAACGACCGAACAAAATTATATTTTTGCGTGATATATAGATAGTTGCACAAAACAAAATTTAATTTTTTTTTTTTGCTTTTGGTCAATGAGTGTTTTTTCCTATTTGCATCTATCTAGAAATCAAAGGAAATGACTTCTATTCTCTTCACATTTACCTTTTGTGGCCTGGACATCAATGTTTTCAAACTGACCTATTTTCCATTACATTTCAGAGAGATTCTGCTCTGAGCTGTTGAAGCAGAAATACTGTTATAGCAAATATTCTGCTCGATACAACAGATTTTCTTGTTAGTTGACTGACCTTAGCCACTTGTAGATGTCGCTTGCTGGCTGACAATATGTGCATCTCTGATCATAAGCAGGTGTAGTGGGAGAGTATCATAACCATGTGTTGAGAGAAATTCTATGGGGTTTGAATGAATGTAACAAATGCAAACTTTGAACGAAATGCAAACGAAATATCAGACATTTTTCATACTTTCTAGGGGTAAGCAAACGGGAAATAACAGTTACTACCCAAGGACAAAAATTGTGTTTCTGGGTAAAACACGATTCTATATAAAGCTGGCAGAAACATTAGCACATCGGGCTAAATGCTTAGCGGTAGTACGTTCTGTGTTCAAATTCCGCTGTGGTCGACTTTGACTTTCATCTTTTCGATAAATTAAGTACCAGTTATGTACTGCGATCGATCTAATCGGCTGGCTCCTCCCTAAACATTTCGGGCCTTGTACCTAGAATAGAAAATAATATAAGGTTATTGCGATCTATTCGCAGGAGCATAGCAAAAGACACTTTATATCATCAGAACGTTGTACGTATGTCACTAATATATACACAAACACACACACACACACACACACACACACACACACACACACACACATATACATACCCATACGTATATATTTAGACATAGTGGAGGCGCAATGGCCCAGT
>NC_068983.1:76089734-76093012 GCF_001194135.2 Octopus bimaculoides
TACATACCCATACGTATATATTTAGACATAGTGGAGGCGCAATGGCCCAGTGGTTAGGGCAGCGGACTCGTGGTCATAGGATCGCGGTTTCGATTCCCAGACCGGACGTTGTCAATGTTTATTGAGCGAAAAACACCCAAAGCTCCACGAGGTCCAGCAGGGGATGGTGGCGAACCCTGCTGTACTCTTCCACCACAACTTTCTCTCACTCTTTCTTCCTGTTTCTGTTGTACCTGTATTTCAAAAGGCCAGCTTTGTCACACTGTGTCACGCTGAATATCCCCGAGAACTACGTTAAGGGTACACGTGTCTGTGGAGTGCTCAGCCACTTGCACGTTAATTTCACAAGCAGGCTTTTCCGTTGATCGGATCAACTGGAATCCTCGACGTCGTAAGCGACGGAGTGTCAGCAACAACAATATTTAGACACGTACACACATACGCACTGACACATGTACATTGACATATATACATACATATTGACATACGAGGGTAATCCCAACAGTAAGGTCTCCGAAGCGCTGGGGACTCAGGGAAACTGCGCGTGCAGTTATTGGCAACACTGCTGTGTTTGTTGTGCAAGAACTGTGCCTGCCTCTGTACATGCTTCGCTGCCACGCCCAGTTTTGGCTTGGCAGTCGTATCTGATAGAGCTCCCGACTGGCGCTACCGCTAAGTGTGAAGTTCGCGTAGTTATTCGGTTTTTGAACGCAAAAGGTATTAAACTGATTGAAATTCATCGCCAGTTAACGGAAGTGTATGGCAAGTCGTGCATGGATGTAAAAAAAAACGTCTGCAAGTGGTGTAAGAAGTTTGCAGCTAGTCGTACTGCAAGTCACGACGAAGAAAGAAACGGGCGACCATCAATTTCCGACGAGACAGTCTCGAAGGATGAGCAAATCCTGCGTGAAATCAGCGGATCACTCTGGATGATCTCGGCATTTTGGTTCCTGAGGTTTCCTGAAGTACCAGTCATAGGGCTTTGAGTGAAAAGTTGCAATATCGGAAGGTGTGCGCAAGATGGATCCCACGAAGACCATAAACGGCAACCCACCGTATAGTTCGGACTTGACATCCAGTGACTACCACCTGTTCCCTAAGTTGAAAGAACATTTGGCCGGTACGCGTTTCAGCAACGATGATGAGGTGAAAGATGAGGTTCAATGCTTTCTAAACGACATGGCGGTGAACTGGTATGACACGGGCATACAAAACCGCCCCAGCGCCTAAAAAATACATCTATCTCTGTCTTACATTTATGACAAGCATGTGGCAGATATATGTATATATTCGTTTATTTATCTATTTATATATTTATTTATTTAATCTTTTATACCTCTACCTCTATTTCTCATAAATATCACAGGTAAGTGCATATATGTCTCTTGTGTGTGTATTGCTCTGTATGTATCTTTGTATTATTTACGGTTGTATGTGTCTTTCCATCACACTTACCAAGTCACCTATAAGAATGTTGAACTTGCCGTTGTCCACAATCGCTGCGTTCATGTGAACAAGGTAGAGACCCTAGGTTCGGTATAATGGAAGTGAAGAATCTGGACCATACAGTTCTTCGTTTCTAGCCAGAATTCAGTGTCTAAAACGGGTAACCTATAGTTAGGGTGCTTACTAGGGTAGTCTATGGTTATTTATGTACTCTGGTGGATGGAGTTAGCTATTTGCTGGGTGCTCTCCATAGTGTTAGCTTCTAGATCATTAACATTGTCTTGTAGGGGTGCTCTGAAAAAAGTTGGTGTCATATCTGTTGTACTACTATCTATCATGTCATTTCTTTCTCTGGTTACCGTCTCCTTGGTTGTGTAACAACAAAAGACACAAGGAACTAAATACGGCTTCCTAGTTGTATTGATATTTACACTTCTTAGTTCATTTGTATCCATCATACATTAACGACTATCTTCGTGAAGGTTGGACTCATTAAAGTTCTATATATATCAATACTTTATTTCTAATTCTGATTAGGTAATTCGATGCTGTTTTAGGCAGTTAAAAATATAAGACAAAATTGATAAACAAACAAAAATAAATTTAAATTTTCATACAAAACCGAAGAAATTTAATATTGGTGTAATTTACAATTACATCACAAATCGTAGTGACTTCATTAAAATTAGGTAAAATCACACCGTTCATTATCTTCAGCACTCAGCACTGAATAACCATTTTAATCTCAGGGTAAATGAGATAATCGTACAGATCAACTTATTCTTCACTGCCTGTAACGATACGGTGTATACATTACCATCATCCCACAGTTATTCGATTTCCATACTAACTGAAATACTAGAACTTCCATGTTTCTTGAATTATTCAATAATGTCAGATTTTCCTTTCCTTACATGAATTACCGATCCATTTACAGACCCGAGATAGTGAACCTCGCATATTGCTTTCTTTCTACTATCCTTTTTATCCATTAGGAATCCAGTTTACTTCATTTTATCAGCACGTTGTCTCTAAAAGGTTTCTTGATACAAATATCTAATGGTCACTAAAAGAAAACTTACTAGTTCGTCATGGTTTACTGCTATGTCAGTATTTTGTGATCAAACTTTATAAAGTTCAACAGATTTGATCGTAGACGAGTAAAGTAATTTACCTCCGTGGTCCACTAGCTTGTAAGCTCACAATTTCATTTCACCACTTTCTACTCATATTTATCCACGACCTAATGTTTGTATGAATAGTAGATGTGAAAAATTAATTTCCTTACTTTGACAATTACACGCAGGACAGTGTGTTGGAGTTAGTTAGTTATCTGTAAAAAATTAGGATTGTCTTTTACACAAATTACTTATCTGTGGTGCAGAAGATTATAAAGTGGCCCGACAGACTGAAGTTACATAGTTAAATGTGATTGGATGGAGTTTTAAACAGAAAAGAATATTATTTTAAGACTGTTCATAAGACGAAAGAATGAAGTTTTCTTGTATGTTAGCGTGGTTTTGCATACATGTACACCTAGACAATGCATTATGCACCGGACATATCTCGGCGTCCATGATTGGAAAATAAGAAGGTCGGCGATTGTCGTACGCTGAGGACGGGTAATTACCCAGAAACTCGAGTCACATTACAATTCTTCCCTTTCAATTTGTGGTTTACTGTTCAATTTAGAAAACCCCCTCCTATACCTGTTTCTGTACCCATCCCTTAATACCATTCTAACATATCAGCCCACCTCACACACATCACAGATATTCATTACTTACATTCTTATCTCTTCCTACCCCTCCTCTACTCCCCCCCTCCCCCAC
>NC_068983.1:76093308-76095589 GCF_001194135.2 Octopus bimaculoides
ACCAACTACACTCCTTTTTTTTTTTACCTTTTTTTCACTTTCTTACACTTATTTCACTTTCTCTTCTTGTTTTCATTTCCTCTTCCTCTTCCTTTCCTGCTTCTTTTCTCACCTTTTCTTGTGACTTCTCTCTTCATTTTAGCATCTGTTTTCTCTATTCACTTAATACTACCAGTACATTCTCGAATTTTCATTCACACCACAAGACCCCTTTGAATGAACAGCACATAGAATCTACGTCTCCACACTTACCATTTGTGATGACAAAATATAAACTCCTATTGGAATTTACATACCACGGACAGGAAGCATTTCTACCACTTCTACACACCACTTCCCTTAATAATGGAACTAAAACATTTTTATACACTTTTATTTTTATTTCTACATTCATTCTCTTATTTCCCTATATACTTCTTATTTGCTTCCTTTTCCAAAATAACACCTCAAATTGAACTCTAATCTATTTAACATCACACATCGTCTCTGATGAAAGGATATCCCTAATATCCCAGAAACAGCTGTAAGACTAACTTCCTCTTTATAAATAATCCTGAAAATTTCACGCAGCCTTGGTTTTGTTTTCTCATTTTATTTAACACACACACACACACACACACACACACACACACACACACACACACACACACACACGCACACACACACACACACGCATATGAATAAATATAGTTCAAATTTAATGAAAACAAAAGACGAAGACAGGTGTAGGAACAACAAGCAGGTGTAATAGTTTAACCTCCGGAAGAATGGAAAACTCTTTTACGCTTCGAGTCTACGCTTTTCGAGAGAAAGGATTAAGAGGGAAAAATTAGAGAGAGAATGAAAAAAATAACGGAGAGAGAAAAAATGTGTAGGGAATAACAGTTCAACACGATGTTATTTTCTCCGAATTATTAATTTATATTATCTGATTAGGGATGGAACAAACATTGGTATCTGTTTTTACTGACATATCATAGGAGTAGGTGTATGAGCATACCGGCAAGCATTGAAAGGAAAATAAAAGCAGCATGATGTTTGCAAATATAACCACGAATTGAATGATAATTTTTGGGTGTGAATGTACCATTCATAGAAAAAAGGGCATGAAATATATGCATACATGCAATTTTTTTAAATGTATAAAAAAAAAATGTATAGCAAAAACAAATGCCAAGTAAAATAATAACATTTAAAGTATAAGCATATGCATCATTATATGATTTTGAAATAGAATTTGAATTGAACATTTTCAGGTGTGCCACCGTAGTCGTGATTGCTGATAATTCTTTTCTCCTGTCTGTGTTCCAGTATATAACTTTCCATATGCATTTATGCATACGAAAACAAGTTTATGCATGTGAAGTGAGATACGTCTTCAATATTTGTAGTGAGCAATAAACCATGAAGCTATATTTATTAACTATTGTATTGACTTATGGAGACTTCCACGCCTCATTGCCTAATAGTTCCGCCAAGAATTTATTTCTAGCTTTATTTTTTGCTTTGACCATGTTTCATCGATTAACAAAGTTTTCTGTTTCTAGTTGTTTTGCCGAACCAAACTGTTAAAAATATTTTATATTTATTTAAGTTATATACTCAAATTTATCTTAACTTTCTATTATTGATGTCACTGCACTCGATTGCAGATATAAAAATGAGAATAATATATGAATATATTAATATACGGTACACAATGAAATTTTTGTTGATAAACATAAATGTGTAAATTATTCAGCAATGCTCAAAATATATTTACACAAATACAGATGCGCCAACATGTACGCACGCATGTACATATATGCATGTATGTGTACGAAAGAGAGTAGATAGCTAATACATGTAGTTTATCACTTAATCGATAATAAAGATTCTTTGCTTCACTAATATTCGTTTTCTTGTTACATTAACTACATACTCTATGTCAGCCAATCATCAGATTGCAACTTTTGCATCGCCGAATACTGTAAATTGAATGTTTGTAGGAATGATTTCCAAACTTTTGTAGTTCAGCACTCATTTTCACGGACTATTTCTTCTCTTATGTGCCTCTTTCTAGATATTTGCATGGACTAATGCTGCCGTGTTAAATTTTTATAGAAATTAATACAGAATGCAAAAATTTCTATATATCAAAATTATAGTGGACCTTGCCGTATCATCAGCTGTTTCTGCTCATCAATATCATAGTTGTTTGATTCATATTTTTACCCAACAAGCATTTAAATTAGAAATATATATTTTAAATTTAGTATAAAAATGTTTTCCTATATATATA
>NC_068983.1:76095920-76100227 GCF_001194135.2 Octopus bimaculoides
CTATCTGGATGTTTTGTTGTCCCTTTTTTGTATCAGGTAACTGTCTGGATGTTTTGCGCTCTTGTCCCATTTTGTATGTATATATATATATATATATATATATATATATTTACATAATGGACTCTCCCGTCGTTGTTTATAGTGATCAAATGTTTGTCCAGGCATAAGCTCCCTTCCTCCATCAGATCGACACTACCTGCATAGGTCCAATGGGTGCCACATATCAGATGTCAAAATAGTGGCAGTGCAACCTGAAATGAAGTGCTTTGCTCAAGAGCGCAATGCATCACTCGGTCTGGGACTCGAACCCACGATCTCGCAATCATAAGTGCAACACCCAAACCACTAAGCCATGCACTTTCACACTATGTATATATATATATATATACAAGTGGAGGCGCAATGGCCCAGTGGTTAGGGCAGCGGACTCGCGGTCATAGGATCGCTGTTTCGATTCCCAGACCGGGCGTTGTGAATATTTATTGAGCGAAAATACCTAAAGCTCCACGAATCTCCGGCAGGGGATGGTGGCGAACACTGCTGTACTCTTTCACCACAACTTTCTCTCACTCTTACTTCTTGCTTCTGTTGTGCCTGTAATTCAAAGGGTTAGCCTTGTCACACAGTCACGCTGAATCTCCCCGAGAACTACGCTAAGGGTACTCGTGTCTGTGGAATGCTCAGCCACTTGCACGTTAATTTCACGAGCAGGTTGTTCCGTTGATCGGATCAACTGGAACCCTCGATGTCGTAAGCGACGGAGTGCCAACAAAAACATACACATACATATGTGTGTGTGTGTGTGTGTATGTGTATGTGTATCAAAATAAAAATAAAACCATGAACCTTCTAAATTCTCAGTGTTCTAATGGGTCCTCTTGCTGTTTGCTGCTACCATGGGAGTTCACCACGTTCTCATAGAAACCCTACTAAGTATTTTGAGAACCAATAAGGCTAGAGCCTCTAAAAGTCTCTAATGTGCTAACTAAAGTTAACCGTGATGATGGTGCATTGGCTAAGAATTATCAGTAACGAGAATAGTGTTGTTTGTGTACAAACACATTCATACTAACAGGTACAAATATATCTGTATGGATATGCATGTGCGTGTGTATTTGTGTGTGTGTATTTGTGTGTGTGTTATTATTAGGGAGAAATATTTCGTTACTACTTAACATGTTGATACATTGAATTTTCAGTCGGTTCTTTTGTGTCATATTATTTTGGATGCGCATTTATCCATGTGTCTGGATATATTCTCATTGTACTGGAAATTATTTTTTTAATGTCACTTAGAACAGAACTTGTACATCTTTATTAAACTGAAACGCTGTAATATTTCGGATATTGTTCTATAGTTTAAAACCTTAGGGATTAAAGTCAATGATAAAGTCTATCTATCTATCTATCTATCTATCTATCTATCTATCTATCTATCTATCTATCTATCATCTATCTATCTATCTATCTATCTATCTATCTATCTATCTATCTATTTCTCTATCTATTTCTCTATCTATTTATCTATCTATCTGTCTGTCTGCCTGCCAGTCCGTCTGTCTGCCTGTCTACCTGTCTGTCTACCTGTCTGTCTACCTGTCTGTCTACCTGTCTGTCTACCTGTCTGTGTGTCTGTCTGTTTGCCTGACTGTTTGTCTGTCTGAGTGTCTGTCTACCCATCTGTCTGTCCGTCTATCTAAAAGTTACCATTTGCACGTGATTTGTATGAATATACGCAGTGAGGTATAAGTGTTTTATTTAACGGGGAATGTATATATGTATATTATTATCATTATATACATAGTGATCTTACCACCTTGTTATTTATTTGAGAAAGTTCTTAATATATGTACCTTCGCATATATACGTAAAAAAATGAAACAAGTAACCAAGCAAACAAGTCACATATTTACTAAGGCCGTACATTTGTGCACAAATGAATACACACGACCCCCACTATTTGACATCACATAACATTCATAACAGCTTATCTTTGGCATTTTTTTCAGTAACAATTTTGCGCCTTTCATTTGAATATCAATTTACTAACTAAATTTCCACTTTCTTTTGAAGAAATCATAAACTTTTAGATTGAAATATTTTTCATCACAGAAAAGTAAATGTGTTATGAGCTTATTCCACTTTTTATGGTTTGAATGCGACGTTATATATATATATTTTTTGTAACTAATTTGACGCTAATATTAAGCCAGCGAAATAAAATTGAAGTTATTGACAGAATCAAAGAGATTTGTGTTTTGAAGTCCGGTAGAGTTGGCACCATAGAATACAGTCGTCTTAAATTCTAAGTGCCCTCCCTTCTCATTTATAGTTTCGATCGCTTCGGTGATTAACCCCTTAGCTGCATTAATTTTGTGCAAATTTTTCTTATCCGATTGCAATACATTTCTGCATAACACTGGAAGGCTTTCAGAGCGTGAGTAAAGTTCCGGGTTCGGAACTATTTTATTCCCCCCAACCCCAAAAAGGTAAAAGAAAAAGACTAATTGGAGAAGCATATGAACGTTTCTCTTAAAAAATTAAGAAATATTTAGCTTATGTTTAGTAGAAACAGAGTAAAGGAAATTTCAATTGAAGACGTGTCATAATTTATTTTGTTTGACTCAGCGATTTATTGGTGTGGTTTATATCTTTTGCCGGTATACAAGCGCACACACACATATACATACATACATACATACATACATACATACATATATATACACACTCTCACACACAGAACATACATACTTCTTCAGAGTTTCCGTCTACAAAATCTCCCTCAGAAGCTTATGGTAGAAGCTTTATATGGTAGCAGGAACTTGCTAAAATTGCCGTGTAGTAGGATAAACACGGGAATTATGCAAGTGTGAAGCATGACTAACTAACCGAAAAAGAAATTATATAGTTCTTTCTAGCTGGATCATTAATGACGAAAGTTGTAGGCTCTTAAAAATGTCATGTCGGTGAATCAGTTTCAGTTTTATGTTGGACTCATTTCACTTAACTTTCATCGTTATTATAGTCATGAAGGTTAATTCAACTTGTTTGTGCTCCCCTGTAAATATATGACCCTGTACTTGCTTGAAAACAAACACTATTTCGCAATAGAAAACAAGCCGTCACTCTGACCTAACCTCTTTTCTTGATCTATCGAATAATCTTGCATTGAAATTATTTGTCCGTCATTGTACGAAGAACGTTCATTTCTGTTCTCATTGCTGGTTTTTGCAAGCTAAGAATCCAACTGTTATTTTCCAGTGTATGTACCCTTCTGATAATTTAGTTTCAGAAACAGGAAAAGTACCTAACAATTATTTTTGTCTATCGGACATTGTGTCTGACAAAAAAATTGTCCTTCATTTAATCACAAACAATTAAGTACAGTAACTACACAGCCAAAAAAAATGTTCGAAAATTTAAAAATAAAGAATTGTTTCAATAAAATTTGGCCAGATGTGGTTTTCTTGGTCGGAATATTTGAAAACTATGAATTCTAAGGACGTCTTCATATTCTTGCATAAACATATTAGCAGTTATAAGAAAACCCACAGAAAAATAAAACGATTGTATTTGGGAAATTTCCTGTGAAATCCGAAGATCCAACATGCATCAATATGAGTGTACCGATAATGAATTAAACTATATATGATTCATTGTGTAAGAAGTATTCATTGGTGCTTATTGATATTTCATCGACGTTGACAATCTCCTATTCTATATTCATTAATCCCAATAGTTCTTCATTGAACTGACTGCTTAAGTTAACTAGTTTCAGCAAGACTCATAGCAATTTTTTCGCTTGAACATACTGATGATTTTATTTTGTCCAAGTTATTTCTCAGCCAAGTATGAGTAAATGAATCTCATTTCCCATTATGTCATTTCCATCATTACTAAGACAGTGCGGTCTAATATGACAGAAATTACAGTAAAATTTCTAAAAGGACCATCTACTACGTAGATAATTTCATAGTTGGTTTGACATATTCACCACTGTACAAGATATAATTTGGTTGCACCTGATTGAAAGACCAATTATGAAAAAAATCTCAGTGTAGTGTAATATATTTCTGAATCTGTTGACATGTTCTTTAATATTGATTTTGCCTGATTTCATTCTTGATATGATTAACAATTTTAAAGTAATTTTCTGAAAATCTATTCCTCATTTGCAAAGGGTTAACATTTTATCTATTCACACAACATTATAACCGACATATATTATCAAAATTCAAGAGGCTTAGTGGTACGTTTCCAATATATATATATATATATATATATATATATATATATATATATATATA
>NC_068983.1:76100275-76100717 GCF_001194135.2 Octopus bimaculoides
AGATAGAGAGAGAGAGAGAGAGAGTGAGAGAGAGAGAGATATATATAGAGAGAGAGAGAGAGAAAGAGAGAGAAAGAGACAGAGACAGAGACGGACATATATAATAAGATATATATCTTGTTCGTAAATTTCAAAGACGCGAATCTTATATCCAGTTCACCTCACGTGATATTTCTCATTATTTGATAATGCAGCCATCAGTTCATAGAATATGGATTCAGGCACATCGAGTTATAATACATTTCTATATATGATACCCTAAATGTATCTTCTTAAAGGCATATTTGCATTAGATACATAATATATAAAATTGAAAATAAATGTTATGCAAGAATGAGTGATATTGTTATAATCCTGTCTGTATGCTGTGGATGGAATCACCCCAGTATAGACATTCACATACTAATATACGTCCATATGCGTGCTTACCCCCCCCCCCCCC
>NC_068983.1:76100745-76101758 GCF_001194135.2 Octopus bimaculoides
ACACACACACGCACATACACACACACACACACACAAATGCACACACAGACACACACATATATATGTATATATACGTACATACTTGCAAGTATTTAGGTGTGTATGTATATATGTATTATTATGCTTATTTCCATTCATATTTTTGCAAATGTACGAGTGCACACACACGCACACACGCACACACACACACACACGAGGGAGTGCTGAAAAGTTCCTGGCTTTGGGTAAAAGAAAGTACAGGAGAATCAGTTATAATTTCATTCAGCATATTCTCCTCTCAGATTCACACATTTATTGCAGCGGAGCTTCAGTTTTCTAAGCCCTGTAAAAGAACTCGTAATGTTGGGCCTCCAGCCCGGCCTTTCGCGACACCTTAAAGCCACGAAGTATCTATGTATTTCATCATTTCTACCTTGAAAACTTAAATTATTTAGTTCTGCTTGTGTTTTAGATATATTGTGACAGAAGTAGCACAGTTTTCGTGAAGAATCTCACCAAAACTGAACTCCACACTCGAGCATTCATTTGAATAGTTTTTTCTTTTTTTTTTTTTTACCACAGAGCGCTTTCGGATAAATCCATGTGATACCTCCTCTGCATACAATTCCTTGTAATCCAAAATATCTTTGTATCTCCAGAGTAATATATTTTCCCCTTGGTATTTTGTTCATTTATTTATTGATTCTACTTTTGCATTTCATATTTATTCATATTTAAATCTTTGTGAGACATGTACCAGCTGGTGATAGAACGACACGCATCGTGTCGCGAACCTTTAAATTAGGCAGTGAAAGTATAAATAACCCTACGTATGAGTACCACATGTGTTTTTTACCGAGCATCTGATGGTGAAAGATCATGTCTTAATAGATAAGCATGTGTGAACTTATCCCATGTTTTTGTATTTGTATTTTGTTTCTTGCTGTTTACAACGAGGGGCTCAACTCCCCTACCCTCTTCATCTAACCCTCTCCTCCTGCCTCTCTCCCCCACCCTCCCTCCTACCACCCCTC
>NC_068983.1:76102266-76106931 GCF_001194135.2 Octopus bimaculoides
CTTTCTCCCCCCCATACCCACCTTCCCCCTCTCTCATATCCACCTTCCCTCTCTTATACCCACCCTCTCTCCTCTCTTCCTCTCTTTCTCTCCCCTCCCATACCCACCTTCCCCCTCTTCTACATCCACCTTCCCCTTCTCCCTTCATCGTCAACACCCCCTCATAAGCTCATCCCACCACACCCAACACACTCCTACTCTACCTTCCCACTCCACCCCATCCAATTGTTAGAAACCAGCTCCTAGTGATTTAAAATATAACTGGTTTCAATGCATCCATCTTATCAAATATTAAAAATAATTTTTTGGGAAGTCAAAGAGGAGAGAAATTAGGAGTTAACAGTTTGTTGACATGTTCTTAGTTCTTGTAAACATGTTCCATTTTTTGTTTCTGCATCAGGTGTCTGGACAAAGATATAGCCGAGGAGAAGCTGCGAAGAAGAAATGTGAGGTAAGTTTCGTCAAGAACTTAATAAATTTGAGTAGGTGGCGCTTCTGTCGATTTCGATGAACGAGTGGTTCAGTTATTCAGCCAATGATTCTGCCTACTCTTAACATTAGAGTGTAATTAGATGAATATTGCACAAACATTTCCATCCTGAATATGATACATAATCATGTTTGAATCTTTGAATTACAAGAATAATACATCTGATTGAAATCTAAGCAGTTTCCCTGTATATTTCACTAAAGCTGCTTGAGGCATCTAGACTTCATAGAGCAATGCATTGTGATCGAATCTAGCAACATATGACTGTAAACGATCTACTTTCGGCTGCTATGCCTGTACCATTTTTCTGAGTTATGCAGAGGTGTTTTGAACCTCCACGCAGATACACAAGTACACAAATGATAGGCTCCAGAAAAATCTGCGATCTTCAGGCAATGTCATACTCTCTCACTTTGAAATGTGAAATAAAGACAATTGTAAATGCTATACAACAACGTTATATCATCTTCCACTCTTCACAATGAAGATGTACTTCGTATTAAGTTTCCGGTCTTAAATGAGTTCATATCCCAGCTTGTGTGAAACAAAGATGAGTTATTCAGATAACACGCTTTTCCAGTAATTTTATGTTTGCCAATCGTAGTAGCATCCTTGAATAGAGCAAACCTTGCGGAAGTGAAATATATTGCTCGGTTTGATTTAAGGATGAAGTCAATCTCCTTTAGGGAGTCAATGACATTTTGAAGTGGATCAACATTCCAACAATTCCTCGATGCTGTCATAACAGTTATGCATCTTTCTCATACAGTAAAATAATCTGTGATTTCTTAGTGCCACAAAACTTTGCAACAATTACGAAATATATTTTTTAAAATGTTGCTTTTTTTAGCCCCTGATTGAGTAACACAATGATCAAGTTCTCTAGTTTTGACTATGCGATTTTATTGAAACAGTGCATTCAGACGCATTCCACTAATGCACATTCTATCTTTTAGGTTTCCTATAATCTATATAATTTAATTATTCCTTCTTTAAAGATAATTATGCGTTATTTGAGTGAAATGCATTTCTAGTCTATGGAGTAAGCAAGTAGAGAACCTTAATCATGTATTTTTGATCATTCTTACAAGAACATAATACTGATGCAAATTGGGATTGGTTGCATAAATTCTGAGTTTTTAGTGCGTTTGGTTGTATTCGTTTACAAAGCCATTAGTCAACAACGCTTCAGTTCTCTCCTTTGCTTCTTTATGCATCAGCACCAAGTCCACAGGTAGATTTTGGATAGTCGGCTCAAAAAGTAATCAAATCTCCATTAAATCATACTTGGCAATGTAATAGCCGATAGAGAAAATCACGGGTTAGTCATGATTAGAACACGCCTTTTATGTTCGATCTGTTGGAAAGCAACAGCAAACAGCAGTTCATAATTCCTCAGAAGGTTACTTGGAAGAGACCAAAGGCACTTCACGAACGAGGCCAGTTTCAGCCACAGTATAATAATTGATACATATCTTATTAGCTGTTGATAGATGGAAAATGAACTCAATCACAGTAGATAAAAGCCTCATGATGTAGGAATAAAACTTTAAAACTCTATAAACTTGTGCTCAAATATTACGTATCTTGGACACATGCTAATATAACACAGACTTTTAATTATCTTTAACCATCTCTAAAATATTTTATGTTAAAGTAGTG
Organism: Octopus bimaculoides; assembly: GCF_001194135.2. NCBI lineage: Eukaryota > Metazoa > Mollusca > Cephalopoda > Octopoda > Octopodidae > Octopus > Octopus bimaculoides. The sequence continues at coordinate 76,104,419 of NC_068983.1, forward strand.
TGCCAGGAGCAAATCAATATTTAATGTGTCTTAAATGTGTTGCATTAGGCCGGAAGATGTAGTTATTTACATCACAGACTCAGCTCAATTCAGCTAGCAATGGAGAATACCTTCACTGTACACTGCTTGTACGATACAATGCTAAATGAGCTAAAGATGGAGTTTTATTGCGGTCGTTTGGTAAGATAAAATATCAAGGAAGCCTCGCTCAAATGAAATCATTGTTTTCAGCAAGGAAGGTCACAATGCATAAGTAAGTTGTATATATCCCTAAAAAAATAATCACGGTTAGAAAGATTTTCCTTACAGATTATTTTCTCAAACACCGTCGATATGGGGCTGAACAACAATAATAATAGTCACATGCTCAATACCCTTACGTTCTTCATATAAAATGACTCATATCTAATCCAACGCACATTGTTCGATTATATGACTAAATAACTGGTTTCAACATTTATATAACAATATTATTTCCTTAATTTTTCTCTTTAAAAACAGTCCTACGGCAAAATGTGTCCATATAACAAGATATGCGTGATTCAACGCATAGAAGTTCCACGAAAAATGTCCATACCTGTTTGCATCTTTAAAGTACAGAAACCAGGTAAACTTATCGAATGAATATAATCGACAAAAATTTTGTTACCAATTCAGCTTGTACTACTACTGACACATACGAACACCATCACCTACAACAGAGAAAGTTGAGCAGAGAATCTGCTTCAAATTATGACAAAAGCTTGGCGATACCTGCTTAGAGGACAACACAAAGTTTTCATAAAATTTTCATCGTTCTCGACACAATCAAGGCAACTGAAACCCAAGGTGCCTTTTTGGTCAGCTGAAAGCAGTTTTGGTACTAACTTGGCAGACACACGTCTCATACCCAAATCTTCAGTGATAATGTACTCAACTGAACCGTAGCTAATCTGCACATCGTCTGATAACTCACGGATGGTGATTCGACGATTTCGTCTTCACAGTTGCACGCACATCTGCGATGTTTTTCTCAGTTCTGCTGGCTGCAGGTTGCCCAGAATGTTCGTTAATATCGACATTTTCTGGCCATCTTGAAACGTCTAAACTACTCATACATTTGTTTGCTGCTCATACACTCCTTTCCATACACTTTCTGCAACTTTGCGCAGGCCTCTAAGCGGGTATCGCCATGATAACTTTCTCTGTCGTGGTCAATGCGACGATCACACGCTACACACTTTCCTTCAAAGCACTACTGTAAACAGCGGAAGTGAGCTAGAACGTTAAAACTTAGCGCACATGCACAGCAGAGTTTCAAGTCAATCTTTGCCAAGAGGCTTTACTCTGTGTGCTTTAACTTCGTTAGTATGGCAACAGTCCGGATACTTATTGATCAGACCACGTATATGTGTGTGTGTGTGTGTGTGTGTGTGCGTGTATATATATATATATATATGCAGAGAGAGAGAGAGAGAGAGAGAGAGAGAGAGAGAGAGAGAGGGGGAGAGAGAGATACGTACATATATATATATGTGTGTGTATGTGTGTGTATGTGTGTGTATGTGTACACATGAATTTCTCATAACTTTTTAATTTTCTCTTCCAGTTAACTCCGAGATTTGCAAACTTCCTCCTGATCATGGAAAATGTGGGGCACGATTTGTTCGCTGGTATTTCAACAGACACTCGCAACAATGCAGCTGGTTCCATTATAGTGGATGCGCTGGAAATCGGAACCGCTTCACCACTAAAGAATCATGTAAAGATTTCTGCATTAGTCATAACAGTGCTCTCCAAATGGTACCACAAGAAATAAGAGCTAATCCTGTTAACGCTTTTAATGGCTACAATGATGCTGATGTTTATTTGAAGAAATATAATGATATCGAATCGGAATGGAATGGAGTCGAGGAGATGGGAAATGTTACGTCACCGATGATGGCGAAATTAGCAAATAACCTTGTACTAACTGTTACTACAAATCCACTTGACACCCTACAACCGTTGAGTTGGTATAAAAAACGACGCTGCTTGAAATGGAAACGGCAAAATAGGCGTCTTTGTACTAAAAGGAATTGGAAACATCGAAGTTACAAAAAGCAACGACAAAATCGTGTCAGTTTTCTTCGGAAAGAGACGAAGCCTTTGTCAGCACCCACATACGCCCATTCCCCGAGGCAGGTGAATTCTTCCCACAGAGGACGGTATAGGTACTTACCTAACCGTACTAACGGTTACAAACTCTTCTCGATTCTGCAGAGTCCATTCCACTTAAAAGTCAATCACCATAAATTGAACCGAAGTAATACGTAAAATGCTCTTTGATAGAAGAAAGAGTGAACATAAAAAGAAAAAAAAACAGAAAAAAAACTAAAAAAACTGGTATAGACATTTTATATTCGAAAGCTATTAAGCAATGTAATTCGATATGTGTATATATGTAATAGAATACTTTTTGTACTTGTATGTATACATACAGAATATACTCATATACATCTATGCGCATATATATATATATGTATATGTATGTA
>NC_068983.1:76107199-76109874 GCF_001194135.2 Octopus bimaculoides
TGTGTGTGTATGTATGTATGTACATGTAGACATATATATATATATGCATGCATACATATATGTGTGAATGTGTTTGTGCAATATATATGCAAATGCGTTAGACATTTTCTAGTTAGGATTGCCAGTTTCTCACCATAGATACATTTGAGCGTGCAAATGTATAAAACTACAATGAAAGTATATGTTTTGACATTGGTGGTGTCAAACATTAATGTTTTGCGATAATAATGTATAAACTGACTGTTTTTTTTTCTCTCTCACCCTTTTCTTGTTCATCTCACGCACACCATATACATGTTTCTATGCGTGTAGAATATATTCACTTCCCCTTCCCCTGAAACAATTTTGATCATGCAAATATATCCTGACACGCTCACACGTGAGTGCATGCAAGTTATAATCTTTTGTTTTTTTTTTGTTTTGAAATTTACACACTTTAATGCATTTTGTAACATGTGCAATTTAGCCTGCAGTAATATTTGTTTGTCATTAACATTGCACATAAACATAAAAATGTTATTTCGTTGATGTCGTCTAGTTATTTCTACATTGTTATTTTCTAATCGGTAAAAGTGTATGTATGAGTGTGTGTGTGTGTGTGGGGGGGGAATCTCAAATGCAGAAGGTATAGAATCTCAACGAAATTTGTGAGGTCGAGTTCGATTTCTAGTACATATCTGATTTCAAAAATATTTATCCTTTTATCCTTTGACTTGTTTCAGTGATTTCACTGCGCACATGCTGGAGCACCGCCTTAAATTTGTCTTTCAAGTATTTTCAGTTAATCGACGTGACATGATAAAAAGGGATCAAAGGAGAATTCAGTGGTTTGTATACAATTAGAAGCATCGACGCAATGGAATTCTGTCCATCCATAAAAGTATGTACTATCACGTGCCATACTTTACCTTTCTAGACAGCAGTTACAGCAACAGCAATAACAGTAGCTACACCAACAGGAGCAGCCGTAACAGTGCAAAATTGGAGAGTGATTTCTATTTTTCTTTTTGTAGTTATTTTTGTTGCTTAATCTTTGGCGACCCTGATTGAGTAAGACAATGATCAGGTTCTCTACCTCTGACTATGCGATATTATTCAAACAGCGCATTCAGGATAACATGAACCAATTCATTTTTCCTTTTCCTGACGGTAATGTGAAATCTGAGGGAGATTAGGATGTTATTTCCAGCAGTTCAAACGACCACATAGAGGTGTTTTTGCTTTCATCGTCAGATATAGTTTATTCTCGCGAGAAGACTGCCAACGGTAGATTGTATCGACGTCAGATTTTCAGATAGCGAAATCGAAGTGAAAGATTTAACTAGACGGAAGCATAGATTACACCTAGGAACTGTGTGCGTGAGAACTGATTATTTAGTTGCAGTTCCTCGTTGTTTTAAACTATATGATGAACCGATGCTATCAGAGATACACTTACTGCCCCGGCAGTTTGTGCAGGATATGTGTAAATCTAAAGGCTGCAAGAGTATTCTGACTACTTTATCAGACAATACTGTCATCCATCCACATATATATTCAAAAATATCTGTTTCCGTGCCATACTCCTCTGCACATCAGAAAAAAGTTTTAATGTCATCTAACTAATTTTATGAAAATAGGCTGCTAGAACCTCATTCAACACTTCTGCAGATGAGGACGCAGTGAGACGTCCGCTGCGAGACAAAGTAAGTGAGAGAGGGGGGAGAGAGAAGAAGAGAGATAGAGAGATAGAGAGAGAAATTGCCTGTAGTACTTGAACAGTCTTTTATTTATTGACTCTGGAAGGTTGAAAACCATAGTTGACTTCAGGGTGTTTATTCCTTTCTAGAACAAATACTGCAAGGCCTTCTACTTGCCAGTTCACGTCATAATTCATGAAATTATACACATAATGTTAATGCTCAAACTGGAAGCACACAGCATATATCTTCGAAAATATATTTTATCAATAGATCATACATCCTTGTGAAGATAGCAGCCACATGCTTTAAAAGATAACAACAATATATTAGTTGAACAAAGAGAATGTCTATAGCTCCCATACTACTAAAAAAAAAAAATTATGGTATGCAGAAACATCAAACATATTTTGGCTCAATGGAACTATTGTGCTCACATAACAATGGAAGGAAGTACGGGAACAAGATATTTGTGAGAATTTTTCCCTGGCAACACTTATAAAATAGCAGACGTATAACCATAGGACTTGGTGCACTTGATATGAAATTGAACTATCTACACTTATGCAGATTGTATTGTTAAAACAAGGATTTATACTGAATAGGTGATTTTTGTGTGAATATCGTACATCCTTAACTATATATATATATATATAAATACATTTGTATTTACATATGTATATACACATATATAAATCGATACATAAATATATACATATATATATATATGCGTGTGTGTATGTGTGAGTGATCGGCAAAGTTACTAAATGATATTGACTATGAGAAGCATTTATATTTACTTAAAGTCGTGTCATTGGGATTGTTCTTCATTACACCTTTCCTTTTTAGATATGCAGAACTTTGCTTCGCCGCTATTTCTGTCAGTGGAATCTCTCACGACATCAAACACTGCATCAATAACGCAATACGTTACTCAGATAAGCAACACTGTGATATATATATATATATATATATATATATATATATATATATATA
>NC_068983.1:76111338-76115471 GCF_001194135.2 Octopus bimaculoides
ATTTCAGTAATTGACCAGTTAACGATGTTGAAACTGTAAGTCACGACTGGTATGGCTAGAGCATTGATCGCTTCGATCCTGTTTCTCGCGTTCAGCTCTGTCTTCAGTATTGCTCTCACCCTGCGATAACATTCTCTTCTGATCCTTTCCCTCATCACTGAGTGCTTGATATTGTCCCCTTCAATTACCCCTAGGTATTTGTAGCTCTCCGCTGGTTCTAACTCTTTTATGACATTTTGCTGGTCAAGGTTCACATTAGATGTATTATTATTATTATTATTATTATTATTATTAACATCATTACCTTCTTTCAATATTGTTTCCATTTCTTGCCGAGTGTCTTCCCAACACTTAAGGGAAAAAGGAATAAAAAGAAACAAAGAAAATAAGGTGGAAAAGGAAAAAAGTCACAGTGCAATGCTTTTCTCAATATGTGTGATGTTAATACAATCTTTTGCACATCCTGCATGTATGGTAAGCCAGGGACCATCCTCAAATAATTTATTATTATTATTATTATTATTATTATTATTATTATTATTATTATTATTATTATTATTGCTTTACTTCTCAGAACGTTCTGTCTTGTTTGTTCTAGTAGATTCTGTGAGAGCGGACAGCAACCTGCTCTCAGAGGTCTCATAGGGTCCCTTTCCGCACATTATAAGCTTTGATACTTGGTTCTTAATTATTGTGGGTGACATTCAACATTCAAGTACCAATCTCAAAATCCAAGCTGTCTCCAGCAGAGCAGATTTTGGGCTTGCTCTGCTCTCATGCCAATTTCGATTTCTCTGACATATCTCTCGAACTTGGTTGCCGGTGCTCCGAGTGTCCCTACAACTACTGGAATAATAGACACTCTCCTCATAGACCACATTCTTACTATTTCATCTTTTACTAGTCTGTAATTTTCAATCTTTTCTAGTTCTTTGTGACTTATGCGTGCATCTCCAGGTATTGTTATATCTATGATCTTGGTTTCCTTTTTTCCTTTATCTACTCCAACATTATCTGGTCTCCGAGCCTCCGAGTCACATTGTTCCTTGTTCTCGGTGACTCCTGTTTCATGTTCGTACCATTTCCGTGCTCTGTTCACATAACCTCCTGTGGAGGAAGTTAGCTACGTTATCGTTCTTCCTTTTGAGGAGCTTTTGGGTCAGCTGGCTACACTCATTCACAATAGGTGAGAATGTTGCGTTTCTGCTGCCACACATCATACAAAGGGGCGACTCACTATACTTGTCTATTTGGAACTTGGTGTAATTAGCTCTCAGAGCTTCTTCCTGGGAGCTGCATATCAATGTCTCAGTGTATCCTTTCAGATAAGTTTTTCTTTGCCATCTCCAAGTGTTGATTTTGTCTTTTCCTTCGATTTCTCTGAGGTTTTGCCCATACAGTGGTTTCATTTTCCCGTTGTTTACCCTTGCTTCTTCCTCTTGTTTCTTAAATGTTTGTGGTGCATCATATTTTCGGTAGGTATTGCATTGTAAACTCTAACAGCAGCAAGCAAGGATCCACTCTGCTGTTTGATGTACCATATACGACTGCTTTTCTCGTTGACAACACGGATCTTGCATCTTACGAGACCTCATCCTCCCCTGTTTCTAAGCACATACAGTCTGTCAGAATCGATTTTGGGGTGTAGTTCCTTGTTAATTTTCATCACTTTTATAGTTTTCCTGTCCATTTCCTCAAGCTCGTTCTTTGTCCACCTTACAACACCAGCGCCGTAGCGCATTAAGAAAACAGCCAATGTGTTCATTGCTTGATTTCGCTTCTTCCATTATTATTATCATTATTATTATTATTACTATTATTATTATTATTATTATTATTATTATTATTATTATTATTATTATTATTATTATTATACAACTGTTCAACATTTGGATGATTGAGGCAAATTTCTACTGCATCACATGCTACACCTCCGTGGTGCTAGGGTGTGCGCAGTATTGTGTGTTCTTTTTTGCTGTGTGTTCTTTCTGCTGTATTTGCTTCCATGTATCTGATACATGATGGAACTTAGGAAATAATATGCTTTTTTCGGGATGGAAAAGTGAACCCACGTGCATAAAGTTCTGTTCTCGGAGGTTTCTTCGATTAGCATTCCTGTTCGCTGTCAATCTGGCCCTTTCTTAAAGATTTGTATTTCGCATAGATAAACGTGATATACCTAGGAAATAAATGCTGCAAAAGTTTTATGTAATGTGATTTATTTTCAAATATTGCTTTAAACTGTTTATTGTGAACGATCACGACTCGAGTAGATACGCTCATGCTGCTTCTGCGATATTAAGATCAAATACTTAATGTGTATTTGATTGAAATGTACATGGTATGGATGGTCTTCAATTAATTTCATTCCATATTTTGGAGGTAGCAAACATCTATATAATGCTATTTAGTAAATAAGTGTACAAGATATTTAGGAAGAAGCGTATAAATTATTAAGAAAATTGCCCAAAATACATGGTTGTGATTGGTAAGATATAAAAGTAATTTAACATGTAGAGTCCTACGAACTAAAACTATAATTCAGTACTAAAATATAGAAAACTACATTGAGGAATTATATTAACGAATATAACAGCAGAATAAATTGGTAAAATATAATTATTGCGGTAGATAAGATTGATGTACTCAGTTAGAGGTGAAAGGATGAACTGATAATATATAGATGCATACATGCATGCATTCATACATACATACATACATACATACATACATACATACAAAAATACATACATGCATGCATGCATACATACATACATACATACATACATACATACATACATACATACATACATATATATGTATGTATAAACAAAACATTCACACACTAAGGCTTGAAATAAGATGTCACTAGTGTGGAAAAAATTAAATTGTTGGCATCAACAGTAGTAACATAGGTGGTTCCACAGGTGATATTAACAGTAGTGACATCTTATTTCAAACCTTAGTGTTTGAATGTTTTGTTTATAAATATTTCTGCATCATGTGCTGTGTTTTGGGCGCAAAATAAAACCAGTTCACTAACGGAATATAACGTGATGGTCTTGAATTTTTACTAGGTGGTCTGCACTGAAGAGGCTCAGGGATTAAATTTCCAAAAGCCGAAACTCGGGTATGTAGATGTTTTAAATGACATAAATCTTTCATAGTTGTGCTTTTGAAGGTATTAATTCTTTCCGTTTCCTCGCCTACCGTTATTTCTCTGTTATCTTGGTGCTTTACAGTAGTTTAATTAAGACTTTAACTCTTATTTCTAGCAGGCTGATGCTTTTCTGCATCGTTAGGCTTCGTGCTGATTTGTAATTTATATATATACATATATATATATATATATAGGGAAGAGTTCACAAAAAAAAAGCAAAAGACGAAGACAGGTGGTGTAGACAACAAACAGATTTATTAGTTTAACGCTCGGGAAGTGAAAAAGTCTTTAACGTTTCGAGCCTACGCTCTTCCACAGAAAGGAACACAGAAAGAAATAAGGAGGGAAAATAAAGAATGTGTAGTGGCTAGCGATCTATCATGGCGAATATATATATATATATATAATGAAGACATCACAAAGAAGTATGGGGAATTATACAACTTTAAAATCTGTTTTTTTACAATATGATTCTTATTAAATTCACATTGAATTTCAATCCGACAAGTGCAGGAGTGGAATTTAATGTGAATTTAATGAGAATAATACTGTAATAAACAAATTTTAAAGACGTAGAATTCTGTATACTTTTTTTATGATGTCATGATTTTATACTCTGTATTATGTATAAAACCCGAGGAAGCAAACTCAGAATTTATCTATTGAGTGAAGTACCGTGTAATTGTTCATCTTAAACAATCCTGTGTTTCCTATCATTTGGCTACGTACCTGCTAATAACGTACTTACCCGGATTCCAAATAGATTTTCCTTAACGTTTTATATATAAAAATTATTATTTATACATATACACACACACACAAATATAATTGTATGTATGTATACTCTTTTACTCTTTAACGTGTTTCAGTCATTTGACTGTGGCCATGCTGGAACACCGCCTTTTAGTCGAGCAAATCGACCCCAGCATCGGTTGTCAAGCGATGTTGGGGGGACAAACACAGACACACAAAC
>NC_068983.1:76115866-76116550 GCF_001194135.2 Octopus bimaculoides
TGTGTGTGTGTGTGTGTGTGTGTGTGTGTGTGTAGGGAGAGGGGTAAATAATAAAATAATAACAAGATTTTATCACGTCACTCCAAATTTTACAATAACTTATTTCAGGACTTAATAATGCAGATAACTGCTATAAATCCTATTAATGAAAACAAATGAATTACTGGGATATTGAGATGAAGCTAAGGCCAAAATAGCATAACTTTCTAATATGGCGTTGTCAAGAAAATGTCTATATTTATATTAAATGAATTTGACATATAAAATATACTGTGCAGCGAATGAAGAATAGTAAAACAGAGTTTGAATCTGTAAGGACAAAACAAAGAGAAATCTATTTAATGCATTCACATAAATGAGAGTGCATAAATCATTTCAGGTATCTAAATTTATTAAAACAGTAAACCTCCAATTACATGGTGGACGTAACATTACTGTGTAAAGATTAGTTCTAATTGAGTATACGATCAATGTCTTTAAATCAACTGAATCAACGTCAGAAAATTATTGATACTTATTTTTGAAGTGAAGGTAAAATAACCGTAGACTTGGTCACGTCATGATTTCAGCACGTAACATTGAGAGCGGCTATATGAACCAGCGTGCATATTACTAAGTTTCTAAACTAATTACATGATATTATACTCTTCTTAAAGGTCTCACACACACGCACGCATATATATA
>NC_068983.1:76117097-76124331 GCF_001194135.2 Octopus bimaculoides
TATATATATATGTATATATATATGTAAAGCACATATTTGTAATCATCGAATGATACGCCAATTCCTTTGTCTTGTTCGAGGAACCACTGCATCTCAGCTCTCTCGTATGTATACAACTGCAGATATATGACAACATGATTACTACTATGAAATGGCAGAGACCAACTGCTCGAATAAGCGAATGAGATGGCGTCACTGAGACTAGCTTTCATCTTTGCCCAGAGCTGATTTCTTTTTTAACCTTTATGAATGCTGCGATATTGGAAATACCAATATCTTTTATACCGTTCTACAACAACCCACCGTATTTCTATGTCTCCGTGTGTGCATGTATAAAGAGATAGATAGATGACATGATAAATGAATTACACGTGATGCCATAAGTCTTACATGCTCATATACACGCACACATGTAACATTTATTCAAATATAACTGGAATGACATACATGCATATACGTACGTATACACAGACGCATACAAATTTCATATGCTTTCAAGAATAAATCACATGTACACAGTACAGTGACGTGTCCAACAAAGTTGTATCGATGACATGCCCTAAATACAGCACATGCAATCGCAGCCAAGTTGACCAAAGTGAATAGAACTCTACACCTATCTAACGTGACCTGCTTGCCACGCGAAAGAAACATTATAATGTCTAACTAATTACGTTATTTGATATCTGTCAAGGCATTCAATATGTCAATACGAAGTTTCATTAGATATTGGCATGATATTTCGATACTAGAAGTTTTTCCCCAACTCATACGGACACAAATGGTTATCTATATGCAACCATTCACGCACGCACAAACTATGTCATGTGTGTAAGTATATATATATATATATACATACATGCATACAAAAATCAATCATATATAAATGTGCTTATATGTGTATTTGTGTGTGTGTGTGTGTGTGAACATGTATGTGTGTGCGTGCGTACGTGCATGCGTGATGTGATGAATTGGTAGAGCAGTTAGAAAAATGTACGAGAATAGCTTGCCGTTTCGTTTCGGCTCTGTATTTCCAGTTCAAATTCCTTTAATGTTATTTAAAAATCTGGGCAAAATAAATCGTAAATAGATCGTGCCATGATATGAGCAAAGGATATTGAAGACGACTGCATCAATCATGACTCTCTTGATATAGATTTTAAAGATGTTCTAAGACAATACTAAAATAACTGAGAAATGTATAGTGTAGATAAACTTTGATTTATTACAGGAAAAACATTTAACTACGAAAATGGCAGACCGATGTGAAACCTTGAGTTTTCCTCTTGAGCGGCGATAATATCTAAACATTTCCGTTACAGTGCTAGTAACAAAAATTGCTGCATCTCTGCAACTATCTATCTATCTTTCTGTCTGTCTATCTGTAATTATATATACCGGGAACGTGAAACTCCGAGTAATAGTCTTTTGTTATATTTCTGCTGCTTTTAAATAAAGCATATAATATATATATAATTTTAGTATAATTTTAATAGAGGGTACACGAGGCGCCTACTTGCTAGAAAGACGAGCTAAGTCCTCAACTAAACCACCGAATTACACTGCTATACACAACAGATCAACATAAATCTGGAAAATGTGTAAAAATTAACAAATCACCTCAACTCAAAGCTGTAGAACGAAGAATCCGATATACCTGGACCATGATTTCGAATTCTGGTTACCGTCTTAATTCTCCTCAGCAAGCATCACCATATGAAAAATTGAACTCACATCGTTAGAATCCGTGGTGTTCTGAATTGTTTCGCGCCAAATTCAGAATGACTTCAGTGTATACTATTTACACAGGGTTGTCCAAAAGTTACCTGACAGGTAAATTGAAACCATTTAATTCCACGATTAAAACCAAAAATTATTTTATACGAAACTTCGCTAATAAATAGACAAATGTTAAAAAAAACCCAAAAGCAGGTGATTTTAACTCAAAGCATTCTGTTATTAAACATTCATAATTAGAATGAATAAATAAAATTGAATATTAAGTATTTATGGAATTTTGATTTACTGTCGGGTGTCTTTTGGCCAAACCTATATATAAGAAGTAAATATTCAAACGAATATTCATATAGATGTTATTATTGTTATTATTATCAGCGCTAAATATAAATAATTGATAATAACAATAAAAATATAGGTGGTAGGAAGCAATAATAGCGTTAAATAGCTATTTCTGTTGATCTAGTGTATATTTCAGAGTAATTCGGTGGTTTAGCTGAGGATTTAGTTTCTCTTTCTAGAAAGTAGGCGCTTCGTGGGCCCTCTATTGTAATTGTAAATGTTATTCTCTTTGTATTTAACGCAATTATTGCTTGCTACCATATATATTCTTGTTACTATTATCATCTACTATTTATATTTACCGTTGATAATAATAACAATAATAATATCTATTCCTCTATTCTTTTATTCTTTTAATTCTTTCAGTCATTTGACTGCAGCCATGCTGGTGCACCGCTTTTAGTCGAACAAATCGACCCCAGGACTTTGTAAGCCTAGTACTTATTTGTACTCACAAGGCTTTGGTCTAACCAAAGCTATAGTAGAAGGCACTTGCCCAAGGTGCCACGCAGTAGGATTAAACCCGGAGCCATGTGGTTGGGAAGCAAGTTTCTTACCACACAACCACTCTTGCGCCTATTTATATGAATATTCATCTATGTGTGCGTCTATGTACGTGTGTTTGTCTTTATCGTCGCATGCGTTTATGTGTATATGTATGTATGTATACATATATGTGTATGTATGTAAGTATGTATCTATCTATCTACCTATATATAAATATATAGATACATACTTACAAGGTGAACAAAAGTGTACGTACGCCGTTCTATTATGTATAAATTGAAAAAAAATGGAACAAGAACGCAACAAACATCAATACGACAATAAAACATCCGACAGATAGAGGATACAAAGACGGACAGGAAGAATATAAGGACGGGCTATTCGCAGTCTTCTCTTATCTGTCGAGTTTCCAGCGCATCCTTACAATTTCGGCCAGTTACACTTGAGACTGTTCAAATCTGGCTAGCCCCAAAAATCTAAGCTAAGAGTATTAAATTCTTTGGAAGAAAGCAAGCGAATATGTACAGCAAAGACAAAAAACCCGGAGAAAATGTTACACAATTACAAATACAGACAACTAGAAAATAACAACAGGTGTATTTCAACCAATAAAGATGAATCAAGTTGAGCTGGCGTGTGTAGATTGAAAGCCTTGAGGCAGGAACATAGGAGATGAACATAAGAGATGAAAGTCATGAGACACGAATATAAGAGATGCTTCGTGGACGGCAGTCGAGCCAAGAAAGAAAGATCATGTTTGACCGAACACCGGTCAGGTGGAATGAAAGGAGAGAGGTAGGGGCAGAGAGATTAGAGAATTAGAGGAAGAACGAGAAAGAGAGGGAATCAAAGGGACATACAGAAAGGTACAAGGGAGATAAACGAGTTGGGAATGTTGGCAGATTAAAGAAAAAGAATGTCAAGAACTGTGAGAGAGGGAGAGCGAGAAAAAGAAAAGAGAAAAGAAAGAAGAAACTATGAGGGGGACTAAAATAATGAGTAAAGGTGTTGTACAGAATTTAGATACATGCTAATTAATGAAGTACTTACTAATTAAGTACGTAGAGCAGTACTGTTTTACATGCAATTGAAGATGATTATTTGTAAAAATCTGTGAAAATACTGGGGTTCATTTGAGACTATAAAACTCTGGAAGCTCACACAAAACCATAAAGTGCATAATTTCTTTTAAAATTGCGTTTTGCTGAAGCGACAGTGATATGTTCAATTGTATTATTGGAAATGTTGCCTTAAAGGAGAACATCTTTAAAACTTATGTACCTTGATATGCATTTTTCACCTTTTATACAATGAGACTTGTTACCTGATATTTTAATCTTGAAGACAAGAATTTAATGTACTCTAGAAATTCAAGTAAATGCCCATGAAAAAATACTAGTTCGCTTCTCGTAACTTTTCTGTTTTATAATTATTGCAAACGTATTGAAAGACCTAAGTAAATAATAAATGATTTGAACAATCTTAACGATAGATAAAAATCTTCAGTATGGTTTTGAGGCACTGAACAACAAACATATTTCAATATCAGACAAAAGTGCATATGGCTCCATTTGAACCCACAGCCTGAGAAAGCTTCCAAATACTGTAGATGTTGATTTTTCATAGACTCTATTATCAGGTACCTTGAAAATATTTTCCAGTAAGGCTGTGTCAAAACATGTCTATTTTAACATTTAAAATACTCAAGCACTGCTCATGCGAACACATCACCATCGAATCACCACACTCCCATTAAAACATGAGCCACACTCAGCAAGGAGAACTTTCACAAGTGCTGTAAATGCTGGACATGACTATCGTCGAAAATCCCTTTTGGCCAAAACACACATTCTTAGCATAGTTAAGGCCGTTCTCCAAAGACTAGACCTCCCTTAGAGCTAGACGATATTTCAGATGCTAACACTCTACAAGGCTCTGTTGAGGTGGACAAAGGCGTACTGCACCCTAACATCGTAGGAACACTTTCTATAGTGGAGAATAGCATTTTAATGAATGTCTGAATGGCAATTTTATACTGAATGCCAAACGAGAGATAAATAAACACCTCCTCCCAAATGGCTCGTGGGTAAATGTGAAGAATTTGTATTTTAAACACCAAGAAATAATGAATGGATAAAACCATTATGGTTTACTTGAGATACCGAAACGAAAACGAAGTATTGTTTACTATGGACAGTAAAAGTTATACGACCGGAGAAAATATTTTGTGAAAATTAAAAGCATCTAATTAGAAACCATATTAATGAAAGTATTAACATTTTAAAATTTAATAAGATATAACAAACAGAAATTCATTTTAAATGCATGTTTGCATGAAGAACACTCTTAGTTAATTTAGAAGTGTTTAATTAAAAGCAGCTCTGTAAATAATGATGCATAAGTCAGCAGAAATTATGAGCATTCTCTCTTTGTAACCACTACAGTACCAACATTGTAGAAGCAACATTTTATTTTTATTTCGGTCGTTTTATATAGTCACCATGCCTTTCACATTACGTCTCAATCTTTCACCTTTACTAATTCTGGTCATTGAATAAATATAATTTAACCTTACACTAATGAAAACTTTGCCCAACAAGAGAATGTCCATCAGTTTTTTTTATTTTACATATTGTTTATTTTTCATATAATATGTATTTTTCGATCTTGCTTGGATTATTCTCTAAACAAACTTGCCCTAATTCCTTCTGCATCTCCAGAGGTTCCCGAATTTTCGTCTCCTCTTTCTTTCCCTTTTCAGTATCGTCTCAATACTTTTTGCTGAACAAAGGAGGGTGTAAGTGTGGAAGGATATGTTAGTCTTCGGGAGTCTGTGTTTATGCATATGCGCTGGTATCTGAACAAAATAAATCAAGCCTGACAAGGGAAATAACTCTCATTCGCCAAAACAAGTATATTCACTTTCAGTACAACAAATATACATACATATATACATACATATATTCTTTTACTCTTTTACCTGTTTTGCTGAAGAATAATTGCCAGACAGGAAGAAAAACTAGTATTTTGTTGTATGATATTTTGTCTTATCTCAAGTGGTCTTCTGAGTGTTACAGAACCGATATGGCTTCGTTGTTAGCCACTCATTGAAACAGCAATGAGAGGTTAACAATCAGCCTTTCGCCTATTGTGAAAGGCCGATAAAAATTTAGCATTCCTTTCATCATTCATGATAATTATTTTATTTAGTTAATTAAAAAACAAAGTTTCTCAATAGTAATTCATTAATAATTTAACGTACATATCAGATATAGTTTATATTGCCGACTACTCTAAGCAGTATTTTCTAAGTGTATTCAAGCAAACTGTGATAGTATGGTTTGTTTTCAATATTTCATTATCAGTAAGAATTATTGTGCCTAGCCGACTTTATACTTATCGACTTCAGCTAACCTACAACAAACGGACTCATAGCTGAGTGCATAGGTTCTAATGAAGATGCCAGGTGTTACCCAGGCACTCACCTATGAATTTTCTGCACCTTACAACGGCAAAAGCTGTAAGCCAATGAAGTTTATACGATAATCGTTGATTTCTTTGTCATCGCTTTTCTTTTCTCATTACCATTCTGTTCTCGACTAACGCTTCGTTCAGAAGCATACGTATATTGAGTTTTACACCCAGGTTATTAGTATCACAATGCCTAAGCCAACTATTAAACACACACACACACAAACACACACACACACACACACACACACACACACACACACACACACACACACACACACACACACACACACACATGATCCATTCAAACTTTTTAAAAATTACTAAGGAAATATTCTATGATAAGATGCACTTGATGAACATCAACAGGACCAGAACATACACCAGACAACCTGAATCCAAAAAAAGAAAACGACAAACCGAAAATATACAAGAGCAGCGAAAAGAAATGACTGCGGTATTATTAACGACAATGAACAGAGTCTTTCAGAACATAACGTTGGTTCAAATTTTGGCACAAGGCTAGCAATTTCGAGGAAGCGGATAAGTCGATGACATCGATCCCGCTGCTCCACTGGTACTTATTTTATCGACCCCAAAGGATGAAAGGTAAAGTGGACCTCGGCGGAATTTGCAGTCGGAAGGTAAAATGCCGCTAAGCATTTTGCCCGGCATGCTAACGATTCTGCTAGCTCACCGCATTCTTCGGGAATACATTATTACCAAGGTCCTCACCTTCAGAAGAGACTATTTCTACTAGCTGACTTGATATTTCTCTAACACAAGGAAAAAAGAAGAAAAAAAACTCTTACAGGGGCATATTTACTCATGACTATTTGAGATCCCAATATAAAATATGTCACTATAATTTGATGTGTCATAAATAATCATGTTCTACAATATATATTTAGGACTTGTAGATATATATTTGGTGTTGGCACTTCGTCGCTTACGACATCGAGGGTTCCAGCTGATCAGATCAACGGAACAGCCTGCTCGTGAAATTAACGTGCAAGTGGCTGAGCACTCCACAGACACGTGTACTCTTAACGTAGTTCTCAGGGATATTCAGCGTGACACAGTGTGACAAGGCTGACCCTTTGAATTACAGGCACAACAGAAACAGGAAGTAAAAGTGAGAGAAAGTTGTGGTGGAAGAGTACAGCAGGGTTAATTT
>NC_068983.1:76124957-76132012 GCF_001194135.2 Octopus bimaculoides
TATATATATATAATCAATTTTTTTTCTCCGTGTTTTTCTCCTTGTCTCCGTATTCTTTCTGTTGAAGAGCGTAGCTCGAAACGTCAAAGACTTTCCGTATTCCCGAGCGTCATACTAATATATACTTTTGTTATTTACACCACCTGTCCTCGTCTGTTGTTATTTTTTGTATATTCTCCCATATATATATATATATATATATATATGGAAGACCAGCAGTCGCCCATGCGTACCGGCGCCCCCTCTCCACGCCACCGATGTTATCCAAGGGAAAGGCAAAGGGGCCGATACCGTTTGGCACCAGTGACGTCGCAACTCATTTTTACAGCTGAGTAAACTGGAGAAACGTGAAATAAAATGTCTTGCTCAATAACACAACACGCAGCCCGGTCTGGGATTCGATATTACAACCTCACGGTCGTAAGTTCGATGCTCTAACCACTGATCCATGCGTCTTCACTATATACATATATATATATATATGTAAAACAAATAATAAATGAGTATATGCATATATACGTACAGGTATGTGTATGCCTACGTCTACCTGTATATATAGGAGCATATCTGGGTACAGGACTTTGCAAACAAAACGTGTGTGTGTGTGTGTGTGTGTGTGTGTGCGTGTGTATCTATCTATCTGTCTATCTATAGACAAACGCACACATACACACACAAACACACACACAAGATTCATGGAATGGAGTAGGGAAAGTCCGGGCTACATATCTTTCATACCGCAAGGAGGTACATGTTGACGCAGAGAGGATTCAAATCAGAAAAAATAATCCACAACGTTCCATCTCAATAAACCACTATTGTTCTTGACAGTTATTTTTTAAAAATATCCACTATGGATCGCTCGAAGCTAACTTGCTTCCTACACCTCCATCCCTGGATCTCACATTTATATATATATATATATATATATATATATATATACGCGCACGTACACACGGACACACAGATTATGCACGTAAGTACATATGTGTGTGTATACAGGCACTAACAGTGTACATCTCTGTAAATATTGCAGGAAAACATAGTAATTCGGCTTACCTGTTTTGAACAGAACTAAGCATTTTGGGGAGACAATGCTCAAGGCCAATCATAACGACATGAATTATAATCAATATAATCTACTTCATTCTAGTAAGAATGCATATTTTACTGACATCTAAGAAATAAATGAAAAATCGATGACTGCCAGGTTTGAAATCCAAGCTTTGATGTTGTTTTTTTAACACCCATTGGAACCTGATCAGGCAAACATATGATTAATGTCATACCAGCAGTGATCATATTGTCTTTGTTTTTTTTCTCCCTTTCAGTCATGATATACCTTGTGATATATTATCAAATACAGCCTTTCTTTTCGAGAAGTTAGGGTTTGCTTTTCTATCATTCTAACGTAGATTTTCTTCGTTGGCTGGTAAAGTTTACAGTTTTAAATGTTTTTAGATGCCAGTAATATATAAAAAGCATTACTCTACTTCTGCTTCTCAATATATTCTTAGGAGTCCGTATTACATCATTTAAACTAAACTAGAGAAAGTTGTTTCGCAAGGTATGCCTTATTTGATGCTGTTACTTAACTGCAAGTGAACTGATCTACGGTTAAAGGCTTTCCTACCATGATCATCACACTGTTCATTGCATATTTAGGGCTACATTATCAAATTTACCTTACTTCCTTTTTTTTCAAGATGGTAGGGGGAAATTTTTGTCATACTGTATTCAGTCATAATTTTAATAATGTTAAATAACGTGTCATGATTGACAGGGCTGTTGTATGTTATTTCAGGAAGATTTTGCTCCTGTTTTTTTCCAGGCCGAGTGATCACCAAGCGGGTTCCATGTTGGCTCAATTTACAAAGGTTAACTGAGGAACTGGTGATTGTGGATATGTAAAAGTTGTGATGTATTGCTCAACGCAGTAGCAGTAGTTGCTGTAGTCGTAGTCGTAGTAGTACATGTTGTCAGGAGGTCGAGAAATTAACACGTGTTCATAAGGACCTAATTAACGAAAACTGATCGTATTTATAGCAGTTTCGAAAATTCACAAGCAAAAAACAAACATACACAAACACACACAGATATACGCAACACACACAAATATACACAACGCACACAGAGACACACACACGCGCACACACACGCACACACACATACACATACACATAGACACATACATATACACATAACCATAGCAATACAAATCAGCGTTGGTTAATTTCGATGGACTCGTTAATAGCTGTTACTTGCTGTTCTTGTTTGTTGAAGTCCTGTCAGTGTGCGGTGAAGGAGCAGGGACAACATTTACATCACATGGAATCATTATGACAGAGTGAATGTGAATAATGAAATAAATTTGAATTACAACTTGTTGAACATATTTATGTCTGTAGAATGTCAGAAATGACAAGTGAATAAATAAACTGGAAGCAAATTTAGTCGCAGAATAATTTATCAGGTTTCAAATCGGAAATTAAAACGTTGGGAACTAATTTAAATTCTTCCACCAAAATCGTAATATAAAAGAAACTTTAAGAAACATTTCCCACCACCGCAAAATAAAATTAGCTGTGTAAATGAACGCAGCTTCTATTGATTTGACATAGAGAACTAACCGATCTTATGTGCATTCATTCAACCCTAGTAGCCTTCGAAGCGAATCATGCGTATCTTTTGACTGGTTCTAGACGATACCAATCGGTGAACAAAACCGATATTTCCTCATGTTTAGCATCACGTTCTTTGAATATCAATAGACTTTCGATATTTATTCCCCCCCCCCCCATTCTCCTCTACTCTATACATAGTTCACTTTTGTCATAATTTTACTGACTGGAACCAAATGCTAAATCGATTTACTACGATTCTTTTCGTTTTTGCTATATGAACCTATTCTTGAGTGAGAAGAAAATTCCATCATGTCTACGTAGACTAGAAAACTAAGTCTTAGTGTTAGTTCGTTGATTTCACAAACATGCTCTCCCTCTCTTTCTCTCTCTCTCTCTCTCTCTCTTCACCTCTCTCTATCTTTCTCCCAAACCACCGAGAGAGTCGCTATGGGGTCACCTAAAAGAAATAGCAGCTAAATCTCCCTATATCTTACACAGTCTTAACTAAAAGTGATAAATTGGACACTGGTGGGATGGTTATTATGGAATGAATTTAATCATAGTTCTGTTCCATCAAGTCTGGCTGAATAATAGCTGCAATAAACCCTCTATGCCATTCTCTCTCTCTCTCTCTCTATCTCTCTTCCACTCGTTTTTCACTGCTCTGTTCTTAAATATCTGAAGTAGACAGATTAATTTCTTACTTCGTTTTCGTCTACAGTAGTGGTTCCCAAAGTGGGCGGTATTGCCCCCCTGGGGGCGGTGGAAAGTTCCAAGGGGGCGTTGAAGAAAAGTGAGGTGATAATGGAGTAGCGAGTTTTAGTTGTGAAATATAGTTGCTTTGAATTTGCTTCAGAAAGAGGTCTATGTTTGTAATAGTTAGTTGGGGTGGGGGCGCTAGGAATGTGACCTGGGTCTCAAAGGAGCAGCATATATATATATATGTAATTAAAACCATGCAACCTGGGACTTTAAGTTTCACCTGACAGCTCATTGAGCCAGTCGAACAAGCTAGCGGACGAAAGTATATTCCCATTTGATTTTGAAGGTAACTTTAAAATATTAGCTCTAGTTTAACATATACATGCACACAAACAAGCACCCATATATAAAGGTGTGTGTATATGGACTATATGTATTATAAATACACACACATACACACATATATGATACAAAATTTATAACAATTTATACTAATTTATGATTTCATATTATATAATTATATTAAAGAGTGCGGATAAAATCCACCAACACGCTAGAGATAGACTCCAATGACTCTAAAAACCACATCTATACACCGTTAGCACAGGTTGCAAGCGGGTAGATGAAAAAAAAATGAATCAGATTTTTTTTTTTTAAAGATGATTAATTGTAGTTCGATTTCTGGCTTAGCGTCGTAAAACCTTTGCTGTCTTCAGTAAAATATGCCAAAGTATATAGATTCAAATATTTATACATTCTCATACGAACAACATATTCGCACGATTAAATACATGCATTAACATTTACACACCAGTAAATGTATCATTTTTTCTCATCTCAACCACGTGCTTTTATTATCAAAATAATCTCGCAGCGAATGCAATTTGATCAGAAACAAAATATATTTTATACAAAATTAGGGATAAAACCACTTTAATGATATAATCAAGTACCCAGCGTGAAATAAAAATGTGGTTTTATCCTTAATTTTGCATAAAATACATATTTTTTGCTCCTGATCAAATTGCATTCGCTGCGAGATTATTTTGATAATAAAAGCACGTGGTTGAGATGAGAAAGAATTAGATTTTTACTAGTGTAAATGTATGTATATAATCGTGCGGATGTGTTGTTCGTATGGGTATGAATAGATATTCGCATCTGCATACTTTGGCATATTGTACTGAAGACAGCAAAGAGTTTTACAACCCTAAGCCAGAAATTGATCATCAATTAACCATCTTTTCTCAAAAAGATCTTATTAATTTTTTCACCTACCCGCTTACAACCTGTGCTAGCGGTGTATAGATGTGGGTTTTGGAGCAATTTGGCGTCTATTTCTGGCGTACTGGTGTGATTCATCCGCACCCTTTAATATAATTATATTATATAATTATAAATTAGTATATATATATATGTGTGTGTGTGTGTGTATATGTATCGAGAGAGAGAGAGAGAGAGAGAGAGAGAGAGAGAGAGAGAGAGAGAGAGAGAGAGAGAGAGAGAGAGAGAGAGAGAGAGAGAGAGAGAGAGAGAGAGAGAGAGAGAGAGAAAGAGAGAGAGAGAGAGAGAGAGAGAGAGATGTACGTACATATATAATTCATATGTTTATATATGTATATATACCATCACATATACTTATTTTTGCACATATCTGTGTATACAGGCATATGTATTTGCATATATAAATGTATGTATATATCTTTGTTGAAATTCAGTTTCCGTTTTAAGTGTATACATAGTCAGGTGTGATCAGGTTCTGACTAAAGTATACACACCCAAATCAACAGAAAACGAGTAAATCATGCGCTTTCTTGCACTTATTAATCTCTATTTCCCGCGCACTCGTACACAGAAAACTACATAAAAAGGTGTAGCTATGTTTTACGTGTGTATGTATTCCGAATTAATGCCGAAAACTATATTATTGATAATTTCATGTTGTGTATGTTTATAAAATGTTGAAGGTATAACAGCCAATTATAATTAATTGGGAATACGATTATCGATAGATCAAAGTATATAAATGAGTGTGTGTACGTATATTTGCATGTGTGTAGGTACGTGGTTATGCACTTTTGTGTATGCGTATATATGAAATCCCATAAATATAAGCCCAATACAGGCATATACATACGTACTTACATAAATGAATACATACATACATTCATACATGCATATAGATATATATATATGTGTATATGTGAATGAGTGTGTATGTGTATGTATGTGTGTGTGTGTGTTAAACTCAAATCCTATGATGCGTAAAAGAGAATCCTTGTATCAATAAGGCTAATCAACTATCAGTGGTAGCATACATGCATACATACATACACACATACATACGAATATACATAGATACATAAATAAACATATATATGAGTGTCAATGATGTGTGTATGCGTGCATACAATGTATAAACGCACACACGCACGCATATATACATACACGTGTGTGCGCATGTTTGTGCGTTTTTGAATGTGTGTATATAAGCTGATCGGATTATATACAGTGCTGTAAATCTTATTAGCCAGTTTAATGTTGAGCCTTTTATATTCACTAATTGCTTACCGAATTAGTTAGGAGAAACTGTATTAGATGTTTGTTATTTTTTGTTTAACGCTACAAGAGAACGTAGAGTTTGGGCTTTCAACTACATCTCTCTAGTCATTAATCACTGAAAAATTGGGTTGTTAAGTTTATGATCAAATGTTAATATAGGGTGAATGGTTATTATTAAGAACGTACATCAACTGATAACTAGGTATCGCTATTTTTTCGTATTTTAATGGCGCTTGTGTGGAATGAATGAACATTGTGCAAAATAAATGCTACCAGTTATTCTTTTTTATGTAAGTTTATATAAAAATTTTGTTGGAGAGTAATAGGAATCAAAAAGCTGCTGATTAGATGTTAGGGGTGAATACGCAAATTGGATATAATATCAATATTTGTCATTGGAACGGTTTGGGTGCGCTTATATTTGCTTGTATTCTTTAAATGAACTTAGCCTTTCCTGTGTAGTCGTTTATATATGCATATAAGTTGACAATTGGCAGAGTCGTTAGATAGTCGGATTGGTTTCTTTGGTTTCTTTGAGGTAACTGTTCTAGTTCTCCGCACTTTGATGTCGAATTCCGGCGAAGTCAAATTTGTCTTTCATCCTTTCGAAGTGTATAGATAAAGCACCAGTACTGAATCGACTTTTTATCTACATCTTTCCTTCTGTTTTTTACGACCTATTTGATGGGAACTAAGATGCTATCGAAGAGAACAACGAGGTTTATGTAATACAAATGGAGAAGAACAATAATAGCTGGTCTGGAGGTATACATTTAGTTGTACTAAATTCGGTGGCAGGAAAGGGTGTGTCTCTTTAATATAATGTCTTAGGCGGTGGAATGCTTCATTTTATGTAAGCGATTCTTTAATTATTTCTCTTAGATATGATAATTGGTGTAAAGGTTAGTCTAATGTAAGATGACACTTCTAGATTCGTTGCGGACTACAAATAGAATATTTCTGTGTCGTCCGTTACGTGTGAAGAATTCTTAGAGATTAGGAGATTTTTGGCGTGGTTACTGTTTGATTTATTTACTTTTTCGGGTATTCGTGTTTCAGGAAGAGTATGATTAGCTATGGTATGAGTGTGTATGTGCGAGTATGCATGTATATATATATGTATATTATACACACACAGAGATAAATATATATATATATATATATATA
>NC_068983.1:76132440-76135086 GCF_001194135.2 Octopus bimaculoides
CCTTCATCAGTTTTCGGCTGTCCATCTACTCCCCATTTCGAGCAATCAACGACAATATGGGTCTTCTTATCTGAAAACCTGCTGTTCAACTCTCCTTAGAGACTCTTCTCACACACACACACACACACACACACACACACACACACACACACACACACACACACACTACACACACACATAATATACATTAAACGAATAAAAAACTACTCCGGGTAGGGTAATGTCGCTGGAAGGCATTCATAAAAAGTAACGTTTTAAACCAGTTGAAACATCAAGTTTACAAGTAAGCTCAATTTTCTGGTAAATTAACTTATAAGGAATGCTCGAATCACTAGAATTAACGTTAATAATGAAAATTAAAAGGAAGTTGCAGTACTAAGATATAGCCTTTGGAGCGTTCGCCTGTGTATGTACCTTTAGAGGACGTTTTTACTAGAAATGCTTAGTGAGAATTTCTCTCGACTAGTTCCCCTTGTATTGAGACCGTAATTTGGCACTTTCGAGAGAAAGTTCATAAAGGACGAAACCTATGTTCTTAATTCTCTTGTGCCCAAAGTCACAACAAACAGCAAATTAGAAGTGCTCAACTTAACGGAAGTGACATTAAACATAAAAATGATACCAAGTCGAAAATATCGAACTAGAAACCAATCTGAATGTGTTCCTAAAATATGGTAGCAATAATTGAAAACATTTAAACAATAAAGAATATATTATATTTTATATGTGCGGATTCAGTTTGTGTGTATGATATCAGATCGAAGTATTCAGACTATATAGGTCTATTAAATATCTATATAATATTCTGTATACAGTTGTCCAGAAACACTTATAATGAAAATTTGAACTAGATACATCAATGTATGCTGATGAAGAAATGTTTGTGTAATTCAAGTGTTTTCTTTCATAGAATTATGAAAAAATATTCAGAAAGGAAATATTTAAAACTTTCTGTTATCTGCATGCATGATTTATCTAAAAATTATCTACGCGATAAATCATCAGTATAATGAATAAATATATCGAAGTTTCATCTAATTAATTAAGATATGTTTATTTACTTCACGTCTAGAAGTGAAGTATTTGTAATAAATATTCGCGTCCAATCTAGATAACGTTTTACGGGTATGTCTATCTACGTAATAATATTCTATAAGTTATGACTACTAAGAGTCACTAGTTTAGAGAAGGTGTAAACTATTTAACACCATTTCAGGCTGTGTTCATCTAGACAATGGTTTCATGCTGTTACAATCTAGCCTGTACCTATATAAAGAGAATGGATAAATTTAAGGTTGATAGTATGTGAATGGTTAACATATCTAGAAGCAGTATCTGTTTTCTTAACAACGAAAGACCATGTTTCAGTGATCGAAATTTAGCCGTACTTGTCGTCGTAGAGAGGATGAAAAAATATTTACATACTGCATATATTCAATTAGTACGATTCTATTTTAGTCAGCTAGTCAGTTTTAAGAGGAATTTTAAAGTAGATTTCCATTGCTATTTTCAATCATAGGAGCAGAGATAATTAATTTTGCAGTGAAATTCGCGCAAAGATGGAAATAAGCAACATAAATAATAATAAAAATAATGATAATAATAATAATAATAATAATAATAATAATAATAATAATAATAATAGTAATGAAACAACTTAGCAGAAACGCCTGAAAAAAGCATAAACGAAACAAAATAAGTCAGAACAAATGGAAATCGTAACCAAAAATATAACTAGAGAAAGACATTATGAATATATAAACGGAATGAAAGAGAAAATAGAAAAATAAAATGAAATGTTAGATTTGATGAATGAGGTAGGGTTATTTTACTTGTAAATAAATGACAGCTTTATTGAAGAATGTAGTAGAGTTTTGTCGGGCGAACATTTCATTGGTCCACATTACTGTCACTTTGGATTGATCTCTGGATGAAAAGATGGCTTACAGTCTGTGTATTCATTTGTCGAGTTAGTTGCGTGAATTCCTGAGATGGCGATAAATCTACTGATATATTCCAACATTGCCATGAAATACACCTTTCAACAACACGATCAACATCACCAACAATACCATGAACAACACCACCATTAACGCTACCAACAACGCCATGCATAGACACAATCATATAGGTGGATATAGATGTTTCTCTACATCACTCTACTTATATACATACATATATATATATTTATACACATATTTATATATATATATATATGTATATATATATGTATATATGTAAATATGTATATATATATACATATATATCTATCTATATCTATCTCTCTATACACACACATACATACACACCCACACGCGCGCGCGCGTGCCCAAACATATATATGCTTGAGATGAGAAGTAGATAAGCAGCCGAAAACTGATGAAGGGACGTTCTTTATGTTACTTGTCCTGTTTTCCATTTGTTTCTCTCGTTGTTTGTGTATTCAACTCATTTGCCTTCGTATTTACTGTATGTGATGTCCTGTACCCATATATATATATGTATGTATGTATTACTTATATTATTATCTGATTGAACGCCATTTCCGTATATATATAAATATATACATATATATACAAAATGGGACAAGAACGCAAAACATCCAGACAGTTAGGTGAAACAAGAAAGGGACAAAACACCCAGATA
>NC_068983.1:76135560-76139617 GCF_001194135.2 Octopus bimaculoides
ATATATATATATATATATATATATATATATATATATATAATTCTTTAGTTTCAGCTCAGAGCTGTGGCCGAGCTGGGGCACATTTTTTTATTGAGAGCCCTCCTCTAATATGTGACACTTGGTGAAGAATGGAGTTTGATGTCGCTACTCTCATTTGAACCTCTTGCTGTGAGGTAGGTTCATCTGGGACTCTCGACTGGAAGAGGTTCAGTTTTGACTTGAAAACAAGTACATCCACTTTCTGTAGGCCCCTCAGGCTATTTAGGAGAATATTAAAAAGCTGTGGGGACCTGAAACCCAGGCTCTAACTGGTCCTGACACGCGATGGCATTGCTGGGATCTTTGGCACTGTGCAGTGTCGACCCGTTCTGGCATTGGTGTAGGCTTTCAATGCCAACATTTGGCACAATTCCTTCCAGGATGTTCGAGATGTATATTATTGCATACTTCTCCGGCTTTCGCTCCAGGGAGTAGAGTCTTAGCTGATTCAGCCTTTGCCAGTAGCAGAGCTTTTGCAATGAGACGATCTTCTTTGTGAAGCTTCACTAGATTGCTTCAAGGTCCGCTGTTAAATTTACACTGTTGGGTGACCATAGCTTGGAGAAGTAATCCAGGCGGCTGAGGACGAATATCTTCCAGAGGACCATCATGGATTCTTTTTCTCTGGTTCTGGACGTTCTCAGGATCCATCTAGCCAGTCGTCTGCACTTTGTCGCCATCCTGGTAATGTGCACTTGGAAAGAAGTGTCATCACTCATGTCGATACCCAAGTCCCCCACTGATTTAGGCTCTGGGATTGTAATCCTCTGTGGACCAGTGTACCCTGAAAGTTTTATATTTCATTTTAGACGCTGGTCGTGCAGGGCTTGGAATTTTTCAGCATTAAACTGCATATTATTATCCTCAGCCCATCTGTAAACTGAGTCCAACTCTTGCGGCAAGTGTGCAACATCGCTGGAGTTCTGAATTTTCTGCGAGACTTTCGTATCGCATGCGCAGCTAGCAAAGGTGGTTATCCGGGCAGTTGAGGGCATATCTGAGAGGGCCACTATGAAAATCAGTGGTTCTAAGACAGTGCTCTGTGTAACACCGTTCACTAATTGTGTTTTCATTAAGGTGGCTCCATTGGCCACTGCTGCCTGACTTCTATCTTTCAGAAAGTCATGTAACCACGCTCCAAGTTTTCCAGTTATGCCAAGATCACGCAGTTTGTGGCATATCATACCATGATCTACCTTATCCAAAACGTTTGCAAAATCAAGGTATATCACGTCCACATTTGAGTTGTTGAGTAATCTGCCTCAACATCCAGTCATAGTGCTGTAAGAGCTGGGTGAAGCAGCACCTACCTGGTCGAAAGCCATGCTGGTTATCTCTCAACAAATTATTTTCTTCAAGGAATACGATTAGTTTCTCTCTGACTATCCGTTGCATGACTTTGCTGATGTGTGAAGTCAGAGATATAGGCCTATAGTTTTTGGCATCTGCTCTGTTACTCCCTTTATGGATTAATCATATTATTCCCTCCTTCAGCTTGCTTGGCAGCCTGCCATTTGCAAGAAAGGTCTGGAAGAGAATCTGTAGAGGTTTTGCAAATGGACGCTTACACGATTTGTGGAGGACTGCTGAGAAACTATCAGGACCATCAGTTGAGTTTGCGTCCACCTCATCGTAACTGCCTCGCTGGTTATAGGTGAGGTGGCAAAGGAATCCACCGGTTAGTTCACTTTTCTGTGTTCCAACGGGGTGGTAAAGACACTTTTGAACTAGTCATTCAGTACCTCACTGATCCTGGTTGGACTATCTGTGATGGAGCCATCCTTCATGAAGAGGAATCGTATCTTGCAGCGTACTGAGGCTGTTTATTTCGCATAATGAAAGAAGGCCTTTGGGTTTGGCTTAATGCTTTTTATAACCCAGGCTTCTTTGTCTGCTCTCTCCCTCACATAGGATTATTGCAGGCTTTTTTCATTCTTCATCAGTGTTGTTTTTAGGCGGGACCTTTCGCTACTTTTGGAATGCTGGTTGAAGCGATTTGCAACCTTCGTCTGTCGTCTCATGAGGATCTTCCTTTCCTTTGGAATCTTGTTCCTTTTTGTGTTCGCCTTGTGCTCTGGGACATATTTCTGGCGTATGGTTTGCATAATAAACATGAAATATTCTAGTTTCATGCCAATGTCTGGTGTGGAGAGACATTCCGGCCAGTCCTGTCTGAGGATCTCTTTTTGGATAGACTCCTAGTCTGCTTTGTGGAAGTTCAGATTGGAGAGATTTTTGGTGCTTCTCTTAGGCTGTATGTCGCTGGCATCTTTTGGTGCATACAACTTTCTCCATGAATAGGGCAATGGTGAGGTTGAACAAGAACACTGCCTGTGCTTGTTTGCAATGAGTCATTCCTGAGAGCATGAGGCTTTCGGGCTATTTGACATTGGGGAAGTTGAAATCTCCCATAAGGAATATGCTCACGTAGTGTTCCAGTTTCATGAGGATTTCTTTAATTTTTGTGAGGCAATCTTCAAAGTTGCCTATGTGGTTTGGAGCATCCGGTGGGAGATATGTATTCCATTTGAGTATATTTTGTTGTCTTATGTATAGAATTAGAGTGTCACATACTGAATTTGAGTGTGACAGTAAGACCTGGGGTATGAGGTCATCAGGGAGGTATATAGCAACTCCATTATGACTCCTTTCCCCTCTGTCTGTTCGCAGTATGGTATATTTTGGTACGTGTACTTCTTCATCAGGGCTCAGATGAGATTCCACGAGTGCTACGCATTGGGCTTGATTGCATGCAGCAAGGTCTCTCAGGAAAAAAAAAACCTTTGCTTTTGTTTTGCTTTTGTTGTTGAAAGATATATACATATGTATATGTATATAACTTTCACCACTTGCGTCTAAGAAGAGGCATTGAAACGCTCCTCGCTTTAAGTGTATCAGGAAAGGCCTGGCTGGATGCCCAACGTTCCGGGTGTATAACAGCACTTAGAAAAATTGAAGGACCGCTGCAATAACTGTGTGAATCTCAGAGGAGAATATGTTGGATAAAATCATAATTAACTGATCTGTCTGCATTTTCTTTTACCCAAAGCCTGGAACTTTTCTGAACCCACTCGTGCATATGCATACGCACACCCACGCACGTAGATACACACTTATAGTTTATATCGAAACTAAATTCTTAGCATTTGATATAACATGCTAAATGCTAAGAATTTCGTTAATGAAGGATCAGTCTATTTGCATGAAGTCGTTACACTTATGAGGCCGTCTTGCTTTGCGTGTTTATTTCGTCATTCGATTGTGCTTCAAGTAAAGATGTCTGGGGATATGAATAAATAATAAAAATGGCATTTTATTTTATTGCATATGCATTGCAAGAATATGTGTATGGGATATAAAAGAAAACACGTTCCTTTACTGAGACGATCGTAACATGGATTTCAATTTCTCATTTCCTCTTTAAAATTATAAACATTCTTCTTCTTCTTCTTCTTCTTCTTCTTCTTCTTCTTCTTCTTCTTCTTCTTCTTCTTCTTCTTCTTCTTCTTCTTCTTCTTCTTCTTGTTATTATTATTGTATATGTGCGTGTGTGCGTTCTCGGTTGAATATGTATGTATGTATATATATAAAATATGTATCAGGCGCGGTCTCAAGAATTTTTCAAAGGGCAGACACAAGCTCAGGAGAAAAGGGTATAATAACATTATTTAGAAGGGTGCACTTCTTTTCTTGAAGGTGGCGCGTGCCCCTCAGCCCCTCTCCCTTGGGTCTTGGATCCGCCCCTGTATATATATATATATACATATATATATATATATATACATACATACATACATACATACATATATACATATTCATAAGTATAGTGATGTATGTATATATATATATATATATATATATATGAATAACGTCGACCACTAACGTGGACAATTAATGCGCTAGAAATAGATCACATCTTGTGTCTATTAAGACCTAAATTGTTCTCAACATGAAATATAGCAGCATACCAAAAACGTGAGCGGGCAATACATTTAAAATCACCTAAAAAAGCATTATT
>NC_068983.1:76140016-76143018 GCF_001194135.2 Octopus bimaculoides
TATATATATATATATATATATATGCATGTATATATATATTCCTTTCTATTTCTTTCTGTTTCGCTTCCTACAATTTCCTGTTGTCTTACAATAAAATCTTTGCAACGGAGAAGGATGTAGTTTTCACGGATGGCGGAAGTCGTACTTGTTTACTTAAACACTGTCTCATCACACAACAAACACACCTGTGCAGACATAAGCACAAACTCACAATGATACATTTTATATAAAGAAGCAATGTATATATGTGTGTGTGTGTGTGTATATATATACATATAATATAAACATACACGCACAATACATTATGCATATAGAAGTTTGTAAAGTGAGTATTATGTACTAGTGTACGTATGTAAGCGACTAAGGTTGCGTGTGATGAATTTCAAAGCTTAACATTTTCTTCGGTTTTCTTCCATTTACGTAATATTACGGACACAATCGTACATGCACACACTCACGAAGTCACTCACGCACATATACCGCTTTATATTATCATTGATTTAACATTACGTGCGTCTCTGTGTTCTCTATGTGTGTGTATGTAGGTGAATATGTTTGTGAGAAAAAAAAATCAACCCAAGACAACTGGAATGGAAGGAGATGTATACAGATTAGATTGCAATTTGCTGCCATTGGTGATGACATCCTGTTATTCTGACTAAATTGGAAATAACAGAAGGAAATCTTTGGAGAATTTCTCGTAACAAGCACAACAAAGCGCATGCATATATTCATACATATTCACATGTGCACACACACACACACACACACACACACACACACACACACACACACACACAAACATTTATGTTTATATAAAGAGAGACACGTACGCGTTGATACATGCGCCATTCATTGTCCGGCGGAGCAAGAGAGTAGGATGAAAGATAAAGAAAGACTGAGACTGAGAAAGTAGAATGTTATAAGTCTGTATGTGTGCGTGCAATGGTGTATATGTTGGAGGAGTACGTATATTGAAATGTAGTACGCGGGTGGGGGTAAGTAGGAATAGTATTAAACAAATGGTATGTCTTCGAGAAAACGTATAAAGAATTGAAGAAAGCTGAAAGAAAATGAAAGGAAAATGCGAGGAAACGGACGAGAAAGAGTAGTATCTATATGATATGAGAAGATACGTAATTGTATTTTTATATATACTATATACAAGGTTGACCAAAATTCACCCGACAGTAATTCAAAATTCCATAAATGCTACCTGTAATTCTGTATTGACTCGAATGGAAGAATGTGACGTTCATGAATGACTTCAGTTTGAACAATTTTCATGATGTTTCATATTTAGATGCTTTTGTTAAATTCATTCAGTTGTTAAACATAAATAAATCTTGGAGTTAAAGGATTTTGTTTTACTGTCAGGTGACTTTTGGCCAACCCTGTATTTGTTCGTGCTATCATAGATGGTAAAATTAATTTAGGTATCATCCAGGCATCTACCTAACACAAACATTCAGATTTATACAAGCGCACACGCATGTGTGCACTCGCACTTACACACACACACACACACACACACACACTCTCTCTCTCTCTCTCTCTCTCTCTCTCTCTCTCTCTCTCTCTCTCTCTCTCTAGCTCTCTGCCAAGTGGTCCCCAAACAAGTTGGCCTGCATGCGTATAGTTCGTTCGGCAGATCGCGCAAACGAGGCGCTTTGCACCTGTAAAAACACTCATCACCGCCGTATTTCAGCAGCTCTTATCGGGTTTTAGCAATATCTCGCATATTCTGCCGAGAAACACGGCAGGTTTTCGAGGTAAGAACTGAAGCCATTGCATTATCCGCCATAAGACATTCCCTTAAAAGTCGAAGGAAATTCTGCAGAAAAGACGCACATGTCTACTCGGAAGCAAGTGGCACGCGCCCGTTCCGAATCGTCAGAAACCTAATTGTGGTCTTGCTTGCATGTCACTCTCCATCATTCGGTCACTATCGAATACCTTTTGTTTTAGCATGAAAGCCTTGTCTCTTACAAAGAAACCATCCTCTCATCCTGATTCCCCCTTCCCTCTTCCCCTCTTTTCTTTCTCCACCACCTTTTCCTCCTCCCCCTCCTCCTCCTTCTCTACCCTTCTCTACCCTTCTCTCCCTTCTACTCTTAACCTTTACTTCTTTTTACTTTCCTTTTCCTATCCCACTTCTCTTTCGACCCTCCTCTGCTCCTTCTAATCCTTATCGTCATCGTCATACGCCTCCTCATTATTTCCCTCCTACTCCTCCCCATCGTCATCAGGATAAGGGTGACAACAGCGACAAAAACACCAAAACAGTAACAACAACAACCACAACATTAATATCAAAATATAACAATAAAGATTGCCATAAAGAAACCAACAAATAGCATAACACATAAAGCAGAGCTACATTGCAATACCAACCAAAGACAAGAAGAAAACTGAATAAGACGAACTATTGATAGAGAAGTCAGCACTCCAAGTATCTGCATTACATATGAGAAAATATAATAACAGTAAGTATTATCGACATTATCACCGCCATATTCACTGACGTTCCCAGTAGAATTGGCGAACACGAAAAGTAAACAACAAAACCAACGATAATAAAACCAACGTCGACGACAACAACAACAACAATAACAAGTACAGTAGTGATGAAAGCAGCAGCAACAATAAGTATAACGAATTCATTGAATGTTTCAGGCAAATCTTTTAAAATCTAAAATGAACATAAACTACCTCAAGGGACACTATTAATTCAAAGGAATATATAAAATATACGTTGATATCGTGTAAGTATGTATTTATAAATGTACATATGTATAAGAATATATGAATATATATGCATATATGTATGTATATAAATATATACACACACAGGTATGCAATATATATATATACATACATTCATCTATCTATCTATCTATCTATCTATCTATCTATCTATCTATCTATCTATCTATCTATCTATCTATCTCTTCGTCTCTCTCTCTCTCTCTCTCTTTGTCTCTCTCTCTCTCTCTCTCTTC
>NC_068983.1:76143818-76144202 GCF_001194135.2 Octopus bimaculoides
ATATATATATATATATATATATATATATATATATATATATACATATATACACACATATATACGTGTGTGTGAGTGTATGTGCATATATGTATACGCGTGTGTATATATTAAATGTACGCATTCATAAATGTATGTGCATACATATATTACAAAGAAAACGAGGATGGAAAGAGACTGAGAGATAGAGATTTATACCTATAACAGCTTCCCGCAAACACACGTACATTTACATACATACACCTCTCCTCATTATCACTACATCATCTTTAATGCTGAAACGAAAAAAGGAAGCAGCAACAAGAATAAAACCTAACGCTACTTGTATGATTATACACTTGCATAGATACATTATTATAAATATACATATGCATATATATATATATA
>NC_068983.1:76144763-76146024 GCF_001194135.2 Octopus bimaculoides
TATATATACATATATATATCCATACGCATACACACAGATAAAGAGTTGAGAGAGACACGAAGTGGAAATATGACCACCCATATACATACATATTTGCAATCTCATCACCATACATATATACACACACGCAACCATACATTAATCTTGGCAACAATTTGTATTCTACGAAAGTTTTGGTTTCAATATAATGAACGAGATTTGCCAACTTTTAAGGGGAAGTTATTCGAAGATGGTGGAAATAGCGTAGGGGGCTAAATTCAGAATACATAAATGCATAAATACATACATAAATAAACTCAAATAAAAGGCTAAAACCATCGCATATGAAGAATTCTTTAACTGTAAAATATGGTAAAAATTCTTGAACGAATGCCAAAAATAGTTCCGAAAAATGGTTTGCTTCTTGATAAAATAAGAAATTCGATCTTTTTCGCGTGTCTTCTAATATATTTCAATAACATGAGAGTAGCTGCTAGCAGACATTGGGGCGGAGAAACAAAGAGAGTAAGAGAGAGAGAGAGAGGGTGAGAGAGAGACAGCGGGAGAAGAAGAGACAAATGGAGAGATATAGGAAGACATATAGATAGAAAATTAGTAAGATGAGGTTTAGTTCTATAAAGCCCAGATTTTAGATCGATTGGAACGTACAGCTTGATTAGCACCGAATAGTAAATATAATGAAGAAAGAAACCAAAAACCAAACTGAAAGATCAAAACCAATAACTATGCCATATTTTACTCTGTTCTTGAAAGGACCAGACCTGTTACAGATTACATGAAATTGGGGCATGTCCTGTTTACACTATATGTAAAGGTGTGTGTGTGTGTGTGTGTGTGTGTGTGCCTTAGTGTATGTGTGTGTATATATATATTTATCTCCTCATATAAAAATAGTGTGTGAGAGAGAGGGGAGGGAGAGATAGCGAAAAAAAGAGGAGAAAGATATTTGAGGGTATGGCCAAGAGAAATAGAACAGAATATGCAAATATTTCTTCAGTGACTCTCTGCTCTTGAGTCAATTATGTATCTTTACAGCTAAAATTATTCATATATATATTTATCTATAAATCAATATACATCTATTTATGTGTGTATTTATACACAATATATCTACCTATGCATATATATATACATATGTATGTATATACATATGTATGTGTATATATATATATGTATATATATATATATATACATATATACATAGATATGTATGAATATATGTATATATATATATATATGTGTATGTATGGATGTATATATA
>NC_068983.1:76146850-76147941 GCF_001194135.2 Octopus bimaculoides
TATATATATATATATATACATATACTCACATGCGCGTTGAGTATTGGCATAGTGAATATATGATGTCGCATATTGTTCTAATAGCTTGGTGACAGAAATAAAGGCAAATCAATCATCAGATGAAATGACACGAACAATTTTCCTCGAAGGAATGCTTAATCATACTTATTAGTTCTCTGTATGAGTGGATTCTGAGCTGTAACATCGGCACAACCGTGTTAACCCATACTGACAAGTTGTATGGTGTTATATAGATTTTACAAAAGTAAATCAAATAATTAAGAAACAAGACATGTTGAATAGGCAATTAAATAGTGATAATGCTTAAATTTTACAGCTGCTTCTAATGGATAATTTGAATTTAATTCTACTTATGCAGATAGTTGATACACTATATGTTTATAGCTCAGACTGGTGGTTTCGATTTTATTTCGGTAGAGAAACGTGTATAGGGCATTGATAAGTAGGCGAGATTTCGCTTTACCTAGCTCTAAAGTATATTGTGATTTTTAACACTATACTTCTTCCGCACGAAAACAGCAGCTTCTGCTATTTAAACAACACAAATTCATTAAATATGTGATATTGGTGATATTTATATATATATATGCGTATTCATCAATAAATATATACATTTGCATATATATACAATGTATGTGTGTATATGTATATGTAATTATATCTATCTATCCATCTATCTATCTAAATCTCTTTATCTCTTCTCTTTCTCTATTTCCTTCCCTCCCCCTCTCTCTGTATATATATATATATATATATATATATATATATATATATATGGTAATTGCAACATGGAAAGCTCAAAGTTAGTCATTCAGAAAAACACAAACATTATTATCTTCACTTAAACATTTATTTGTATTATGACTAAAAGCTTTTTATCAGTGGACACGTCGCAGTTTGGAGCACAGAAAATGTTGATGCCATAACACAAATAAATGTTTAAGTGAAATTAACGATCTTTGTCTCTTTGTGTGTTTCTGAATAGCTAGCTTGTGTCTTCCACGCTGCAATCGCTTTAGATTCAGCACACGATGTCATATAATAAAAAGAAAAATTACTATGCAAGTAAA
>NC_068983.1:76148312-76149544 GCF_001194135.2 Octopus bimaculoides
ATATATATATATATATATATACACTTATATTACAAACTTATACGTTATATATGTACCTCACGCGTGCACATACGGACACGTACATATATGTATATATCTATCTTTTATTTATGCATACATGCATATAGATATAATACACAGGGCCGCGTATATTTATATATATATTTGCTTATTCGCATTCGTGCTCAAACACTTCGGATTTCGACCTTGAACGTGGACCGCCGGCCATCATCTTTGTAGAACGATATCTAGCGACAACGTCTGGAAACCGAGTTGGGTCATCAGATATATTCGGCTGCAGTGGCTTTTCTAGTTCTCAAGGATCGATATGAAAACATTGTTGCATAAAACTGTCAACACTATAGGAATGTTACCGAGCTTTATCATTGTCCTGCCTGATAGAGTCTACTAAGTGCTCCACACTGTATCGTTGGCATAAGAGAAACATAATTAGTTCCCAATGTCGAGTCGTTCCTGTTGAAATATATGTTCATATATATACATATGGACATATATGTTTGCATACACATACACACACGTAGACGCATACACACGCGAACACGCGCAAACACACACACGCGAACACACACACACGCACACACACATATGAGAAGATAGGGATAAATAATCCTGGCTGGCACCGTAAGGGCACGCGGTTATAATCCAAGTCCTGGCTAACTGCATTGAGCTGTGAGGAACAGCAAGGATTACTTAGAATGAGCAATCCCACTTGAATTCATCCGGCAGATAAACCCTGGGTTCGCTTCACTAGACTCTGAATATTTTGCTGTATGTATATATTCTTTTATTTGTTTACTTGTTTATTTGTTTCAGTTATTTGACTTACACATAATATATATACATGGAGGCGCAATGGCCCAGTGGTTAGGGCAGCGGACTCGCGGTCACAGGATCACGGTTTCGATTCTCAGACCGGGCGTTGTGGGTGTCTATTGAGTGAAAACACCTAAAGCTCTACGAGGCTCCAGCAGGGGATGATGGCGAACCCTGCTGTACTCTATCACCACAAATTTCTCTCACTCTTTCTTCCTGTTTCTGTTGTACCTGTATTTCAAAGGGCCAGCCTTGTCACACTGTGTCACGTTGAATATCCCCGAGAACTACGTTAGGGGTACATGTGTCTGTGGAGTGCTCAACCACTTGCACGTTAATTTCACGAGCAGGGCGTTCCGTTGATTGGATCAACTGGAACCCTCGACGTCGTAAGCGAC
>NC_068983.1:76149554-76152289 GCF_001194135.2 Octopus bimaculoides
AGGCTCCAGCAGGGGATGATGGCGAACCCTGCTGTACTCTATCACCACAAATTTCTCTCACTCTTTCTTCCTGTTTCTGTTGTACCTGTATTTCAAAGGGCCAGCCTTGTCACACTGTGTCACGTTGAATATCCCCGAGAACTACGTTAGGGGTACATGTGTCTGTGGAGTGCTCAACCACTTGCACGTTAATTTCACGAGCAGGGCGTTCCGTTGATTGGATCAACTGGAACCCTCGACGTCGTAAGCGACGGAGTGCCAACAACAATGAGTGCATATATATACACATGAACACATGCACGCACGCACGCACGCACGCACACACACACACACACGCGCGCGCGCACACCTATTATAAAAGTAATTTTATCATGTTAAACCGTTAATCCGGACACATGTTTTCCTCTCTCCACTTTGTTTCCTCTCATCCCGTTCTGTCGAAGAGCGTAGGCACGAAATGTCAAAGACATTCTTCCATTCTTTCCGACCGTCAAACGAATACAACCGCTTGTTGTTCCCTCACCCGTCTTTGTCTTCAGTTTTCTATACATTTGCACTATATATATTTATACGTATACTTACATGCACACGACATATGTACATATGGCATATGTACATAGGTATGTATGTTATACTCAGACACGGATCATTCCATATATGCTTACACACACACACTCACTCACACACATATACCCACACATTTTAATAGATCTTTCTACTTGCTTCAATCTTCGCATTAGTAGAAGTGCCACCTAGTGAGACTGAACCGGAAACCGCATAGTTGCAAAGCGATATCAGCCATATCTGAAGTTTCAATGAAACCGTCTCTTATTGATGGAAATCAGTCTATAATTAAGGAACATCTCATAAAATTATAATGTACTGTTTAATTATCATTACAATCGCAACCATTACTAGAATCAAGACAAGCATCAAAATCACGGAAAGCATCACCTTGATTACCATCATCAAGTGAACGTGATCACGACGCCATTACTTAACGACTAGAATAACAACATAACGACTAGAATAACGCCTTTACTACTACTACTACTACTACTACTACTACTACTACTACTACTACTACTACTACATTTTTCCTTCTTTTTGAAGTCATGCCCGGAACAATGCAACTCTTCCACATCAGATCTGATCTTCAATACAGTTCTCATATCCTCAACCTGATATCAAGGATCTTCCACAAGTTGATCAACATATGCTCTGTTGCTGCTACTGCTATCGTTGTTGTTGCTGCCGCTGCTACTACTACTACTACTACTATTACCACCACTACCACCACTACCAGCACCACCACTACCACCAGCACCAGCACCAGCAGCAGCACCAGCACCAGCACCACCACCACCACCACCAGGGCACCCACTTTGCTCCTCAACGGCCAGGTTCAGTTGCTTCGAGTTTTTATATTAAACTAAAACGATACGAAACATTCTGTGCCTTAGCAACAAGCGATTAAATAATGTATCACACCATACTATATCTATGAATAGAAATATTTCGTTTTGGAAACATCAAATGAAGAAGAAAAATATCAGTAGTAAACATACAGCAGAGCAAGTCTCCGGAAAGACCAGAATGTTCCGGAATATGGTGGAACACAGTCTCCTATAATCACATGACATTTTTTGGGATTAATCCAACTTCTAGATTCCTGTTTCTTTCAGGTTTATTTGATATTTGCTAAATTTATTATTCTTGGCTTGTCAGGACTCTAATCCTCGCAGATGATATGGTCTTGTCCAACGTTCAAAATATTGTTGACGCCACTGTATACCATCAGCAACGTTATTATCGTCTCTTTGCCTCAACATTCTTTTTATTTTCCAATTCTTCCAACATTTGTTCTTGTAATTTCGTTTACAGTACAAATACTTGCATATACATACAAACACAAGCACGTATACACGCACTCACACACACACCCACACACACCCACCCACACACACACACACACACACACACACACATACATAAATACATACATACATACTTACATAAATATACGTATACACATTCATGTATGTATATATTTGTGCACATGTCTACATACATTGATAGAGATAAATAGATTATGTATGGTTTTATGTATTCACCTGTGTGCTTAATTGCTTTACTAAAATATGTTCAAGAAATGGCCTGTCGTTTCTTTGGAGATGGCAAATACACACACATACACAGACACCAATAGACATACACACACGCCCACGAATTTCATCCGTTTACTGTGTTGTAGTCGAATAGATATTTTTTACTTGCAATAATCATTGGACTGTGGCCATGCTGGGACACGACTCTTGAAGGGTTTTAGCCGAACAACTTGACCCAGTACTTATGTTGTTATTTTTATTTACTTGGTACTTATTCTATCAGTCTCTTTTACTTTCACCGTTATATAGTAGAGAGTATGATTCCACTGTTTTGTATTTTGGCCAAGTGTTTTCTACCATTCATTTGAGTAAGCCCAAATTTCCTAGCTTATTCAGTGAAACTGGGTGTAAAGAAATTGTGTGTAAGCTCGTTGAATGCATTGCATCTGAAATTCAGAATAACCATCTAAGTTAAATCCCGTGAAACACTGATTTTGAGGTGTGTTACATTAAGTTCTAAGTGTAAACTAGATATACTTAGTCATCTAATCTGAAAGACGTGGGTTGTTTAGTTAATGGAACAGTTGGTATATTTATAGTTGATGTAGATATATATATGCGTATCTA
>NC_068983.1:76152389-76174070 GCF_001194135.2 Octopus bimaculoides
TATATGTATGTATGTTACTATTGTATGTTGTATCTATGTATGTATAAATTAATCGGGCACGACCTACTGTAAAGTCTAAGATATTCATGTTTGAATGTTTCTGTGTATTTAATCACTATTTTGGAATAAAATATCTGACTCTTGATAATCAGATATATCTAGAAATAGGAGAAGAAGTATTTATGGAGAAGAAGCTTCTAGTGACCATTATTTTCACATTAGGGAAATGCATAAATAACATGATGCCAGACTGGAAATTAAGTTCTCCATCAGTTTATGGTGGCTTGATGATATAAATGATATAACATAACTGGTACTTAGATACACATATAATCGATTAATTCATGCAGATTATATTATTTAAAACAAATACTAACTTTACTTATTGCTTTATCTATTCCATGTAGTTAATAATTATAATTGTTTATAGATATTGACTGTTGTTTCACATTTATTTGACTCTACTGGTTCTTCAAATTTATGTCTCACTTCTAGAGGCAGACTTCATAGTAATGTCTAGATATAGACTTTATTGCATACAATAAATTTTGCAGCTATCAATGAAAGAATATGACAATGAAAGAATCTGGTAAGGCAACGTGAACAAATTCGTACATCCGGGAATCAACCATATAGGTCACTATTTAAATTAAAATGTCTTATTTTTTCTTGTCAATATTTCCCCAGTTTCCTAGGAGACAGTAAATTGGCAGGTCGTCTGAACATTGCATACACTATCACGCAGTATTTCTCGTCGAGGCCAACATTGTCTCTCATCTTTTCGGGATCGATAAAAATATTCTCAATCCAGGCAGCTGTGGATTGATGAGACTCGTAGAGGATTGCACAAGATGCAGCATTTGACTCGGCTATTGGGTTCTGATGATGACGCCTCAGAAAACACTGGTGCCAAGATGTATTGGTTGGAATCTTGGACGTTCGGAAAACGTTTTGCCCAGGATTGTACGTACAAGTGTTAATGGAGGTTTAACCTTGATCAAGGGATGCCCTATACGTATTTTCCTAGTTTTAATTTCATTTCGTGACTTTCAAGCAAATAAGAAATTGAAACTATTTTGAAAAGTAGACTTTGATTTGAAACAAAGATAATTTTAAAACAGAATTTGATAGTTAGCAGCCATACAAAAATTGTGAGAAACGTTTGCAAAGTAGAGTCGTGGAAGATATTGGAAACCTGCGATGTCGGTAAATATTACCGAAATACGCAATTTAGATATTAAGTGGATACAAGCTATGGAAACAGATTATATGTACATAGTTATTATTTGAGACAGCATACGTTCTTTAGTATCTTCGAAACATAGACTTTAACATTTAGACTATATATAATCATATAATATA
Organism: Octopus bimaculoides; assembly: GCF_001194135.2. NCBI lineage: Eukaryota > Metazoa > Mollusca > Cephalopoda > Octopoda > Octopodidae > Octopus > Octopus bimaculoides. The sequence continues at coordinate 76,153,752 of NC_068983.1, forward strand.
CATTTTTAAATTTACAAACTAAAGAGATTTTAGCGTGTAGAATATCTGTGTAAACTATATACGCATATTCTTGTCTCTACATGCTGAATTCAGTGTGTAGTTGCATATACAGATTCTAAAAGATTCATCTCAAAATGAAGAGATAATTTTAGTTCATAAAATGTAAAAAAAGAAGAAGACAAACTATAATCAAAAGATATTTTACACAGATATAGTCTATAGATGAATTCAGATATCCTTAAGTCATTGCTAACATATTTATTACAGTGAGGAATAGATTTTTAATTAATCACAACACTCCGTGCAGTGTAAGGAAGACATTAGCTCAAAGCTTATGTTTGATCAAAGGAAGTAGAAACGATATTGCCAAATCTGAATAATTTAAATTAGAATTACGCATACGGGGCGAGGAGTATTAAGCGCTGTACATTTTTACGAGGGCTAATATCAATTAAATCTTGAAAAGCACGTGACAAACTTTGCCATGTTTCAGTCTTACTAGATCACCTCTGATAACCATATTTCGGTGCACATAAGAATAGTATTAAGAAAAATAACTAAATAGCTGTACGATAACGCATTCATTTTAACAACAATTTACTTATTGTTTTTTACATCCACACACACATACACACTTAGGTACCTATGCCTACATACAAACACACACACACACATATGAACACACACACATAGACACCCATATACGCAATATATTCGTACAAATATATATATAATGCGCTCACACATAACCATAGAAAAATCATATATGCTGTGGCAGGTGACTTAAAGATAGAATCTATGAAAGCTAATTTTGCATTGTTCTGTATTAAAACATTGACACTAGATTTTTTTTCTTCTTTTGCTTTCCCGTAAGACGAGGATTTAAACTCAGAGCACAGATGAATCAGATACCTCATCACCAATCCGTGCAAATCGAGATAATCAGGCTAAAACTATTCACGTCAACTCATCTGTAACACTCAATAAATATAAGGAAGACAGGTTCTAAAAGATCAGGCTGTTATCTTCAAGTTTAGATTCATTCAACTATCATTTACTAGACAATTCATTTTGCCGTTTCTTCTTAGTTGTTGCAGTTGCTCTTTAGCGCTATGTCAGCTCAGGTGAGCAGCTTTATGATCAAAACCAGTTTGGCCATCTTAATCTCCACCTTAACGCAGCCATAACGTCTTCAAGAATACACTTACCATTATGTCCTTCCCATTTTTAGAGTCATTAATGAACTATTTGACAATTACTTCTATCAGACTGAATGACTACGAGGAGGTTTCTTTTGGTGCTTGCGAAGTTCTTTCTCTGTCTCAGTTTGTCACAGATAAAACCCAGAAGGCTGCATATTAATTCTTATCATAATCCATTTAGCATGGTGTTATTCCCCGTCTATATCATATTGAAATCTCTGCGGACGTTGAACTTAACATGTCAATCACACCAAGTGTAAGTGAAAAATTATTTGCATGTGCAAATAATTGTATTCTGAAATATGAAACAATCTTCGAGCGTATGAATAATCTCCCGTTACTTCAACCAATGTAATTGTATTTTAATTTGTATTCTATGTAACATTTAAATACCACGAACATTTAAAAGTGCAATAAATATATATTAAGAATAATTGTTCGCAATTTCTTATATATGAAGTAAGAATTCAAACTAATTTGCATATGTCAGCAACTAAATGAAATCTCAAATATAAATTTAGTTGAAATATTAAAAATGGAGCATTGATTGAAACGTCCATATATTAAATAGAAGAATAGAAATTAAAGCTTGCATGCATTAGATAAAAGAAGAGATCTTTAAATGTAGATGAGATACAAGAATAGATATTAAAAACTGAGAAGAATAATTAAACTTATATGTATAAATGATGTAGATATAACATAAGCTATACAGATTAATAAACAAGATTGAAACAGAATATTATTTATGAATTATATAAGCGCTCAGAGCAGAATTAAATGCGAAGGAAGAAACAATAACTGTTGTTATTCATACATCGGTTACATCAAAAATAAGCTAAAGTTTTAATATAATCAATCGCAAGGGAGGTAATATGAGAAGGCTCGAGGGAAAAGCAAGCAAAACAATTACATCATTTAGAATTCATTATCTAAATTGCACTCAAAGGCATACACACACGCACGTCTCTACACATTAACACATTCACAAATGCGTATACATTTTCTGTCTCTATAAAAATACTTACACACATATGAATTTAGACTCGCGTAAACGTACATATTCATTTAATAACGTAATGCTGTTATTCTACTGTGCTTAAATTGCTTAATTATATAAAAGAAAAATATCTATCTATCTATCTATCTATCTATCTATCTATCTATCTATCTATCTATCTATCTATCTATCTATCTATGTAGCTGTCTGTCTGCCGGTCTGTCTGTCTACACACATATATGCATATGCATCTCTCTTCCTCCCATCCCCTTCTCTCTCTATATATGTATATGTATGTATATTACGCGTGTGTGTGCATATACATGGAGGTTGTTTATACTTCTATAACGAATATGTATTTCTATATATATATATGCGTATATATTTACACATACATATATACACATATACAATAAATTCCTTTATAAAATGTTATGTATATACACATACGCATGTATAAATACATAAGAATAATATTATGTGTATATGTATGTATACATATATATATATATATATATATATATATATATATATATATATATATATATACATACATATATGTATATATCTGTATGTAAATGGAAATATATACCTGATATCCTTTGGAGAAATGGGGGAAGAAGGCGTTGTCTGAGTAAACAAAGTACTAATCGAATGCAGATAAGCTTTTTCACACGCATCAACAGAAGCAAACATAGAAGAACACACGAACTGACACCAATATTATTAAACGCAGTGGTATATGTGTGCATATGGTCCATATGTGTATGTATTTGGCCGTCTCGAAATAGAGAATAATAATAAGAAAAAATGGAGAACAACAGAACCAATACAGACCTTGTCCGAATAACAAGTATATTTAATTTTGTAAACGATCCATTTACCCAACTATCCGTTCATGCCTCCATCTGTCTATCCCTATTTTCTATCTATGCAGATCTGTTGTTTAAATATACTTGTATGTGCACAGATACACACATACATACGCACATATACATGCACACACACATGCAGTTATACTTACCGTTAATTTTCTTCTAACAACATGACCAGATGTCATGACTCTCGTCTTCTCAAAGACGACTTGTAAAAGTGTTCATTGTTGATCTCTATGCACAGTAAAAACAGAGGAGCGAAGTTGGGGAGGGCATGAAGTATGAAAGTAGTGAGAATGTTTGTTAAGATATAGATGTTAATCTTGCTAATAAGAATATAAAACAAAGGAACATTGTGTACCGTTAATCTTCCCACATTTTCTCTACTACCACCACTAAATATCTCAAAAGTTTTATTGTCATTTCATATATCATAACATTGTAATGGACTTATTCTTTTTACCTAACTTCCTCTCAGTTATGTTAATTTTTTATGTATTATACTTTGATTAATGTGAATCTTCACTGGAACACTCGCACAATGATCCGAGTGGTGGAATAAGACGGAGAACCACGTATCTGCAAAGCAAATTTCTTAAGCACTGGCGTGTGGAAAATATAAGGTAAACATGAGTAACAACAGTTACAGCTGCAGCATTAGTACCAGTATATTCACAACAACAGTAATCTTTATTACTATGGGCACAAGACGTTAAATTATGATGGGGTTGGTGCTAGCTGCATTTCAACAATCCCAGTGCTCAACTGTAACTTATTTCATCGTTACCAAAAGGATGAAACGCAAAGTCAACTTTAAACTCAGAACGCAAAGACGGACAAAATATCATTAATCGGTGAGCTGGTAGGATCGTTAGCACACCGCTGGCGGTACCAGTCGTCGAGTATATTCTTAATGTCATCAATTGGAATTTGAATGATCTTCAGCGTATGGACATAAAGACCAGGAAACTGCTGACACTAAACAGGATGCACCATCCAGAATCAGATATCCACACACCTTCTATCTCCCACGAAAGAAAAGCGGCAGAGGCTTAATCCAGATTGAAACAACCTATAGGACTTCAAGTGCACATCCAGAGTAACACCGACTGGCTGATACAGCTGGTAAGGCAACATGAACAGATTACGAAATTACACTCACTCTCAAGGGAGGCATATAAACACAGATGAGAACTTAACATGCCTGTTTATGATGATGATAAGGATGACACATCACCGACTAAGGCAGCAAAAAAAGTGTAAAACAAAAACCAAACAGGAAAACTTGAAGGAAATATCAAGACCGTGGAAGAAAAAAAAACATTGCATAGGCAATACCCCAAGCGAGCTGGGGAAGCTGATGTAGATATAAGAAGAACCCATCAGTGGCTGCAAGTGTTGGTTTGAAAGCCGAAACAGAAAGATTCATCCTAGCAGCAGAAGATCAAAGATTTCTCACCCGGGACTATCAAGCTAATGTCACCCGCAATGTCACACACAATGAGGTAATGTCACACACAATGCAATGATAAACTTGAGAGAATTTACCGCATTGTTTCTGGTTGCTCAGTCCTTGTCTCAACAGAATATAAAATCGGGCGTGATCGAGTTGACCATTACTCGCATTGGAGCCTATGCGTCACTATGGTATTCCGCCCTCTAAGAACTGGTACACACACCATCCAGATTCAGTCACTGAGGTTGAGAATGAACCTTCATATGAGATTATGGAATACATACAGACAGGAAAATAAATGTTAACAGATCAGATATCGTCATTAAATACCTATAACAGAAAACATACCTGTTAATTGACATGACAGTACCTGCTGATAGAAACATGTCAGCAAAAGAATTTGAAAAACTATCGAAATATAAGGACCTTGAGATTGAGATATCTAGAATTTGGCAATTAAAAACCAAAACTCTTCCTGTTGTTGTAAGTGCACTGGGAATGATCATGAAAGGTACTGACAAAATTTTCGACCTGATGCCTGGGAAACCAACAATCTATGAAACTCGAAAAAATGTGTTGACATCAACCGCTCACATTCTCAGGACGTTTCTCTCCCTTTAATATATATGTGCCTTAGGTCTCTGGTTGAGACCCGGTGAGAAGATGAAATAGAATGCAATTCAATCGGAAAATGATGATAAAATAATAATAATAATAATAATAATAATAATAATAATAATAATAATAATAATAATAATAATAACGATAATAACGATAATGATGATGATGATGATGATAATGATGATGATGATGATGATGATGATGATGATGATGATGATGATGATGATGATGATGATGATAGAAATAATACTGCTACTAATAATAATGATGATGATGATGTTAATAACAATAATAATAAATGTCCTGATGCAGCACCATGAGAAAACGATACCGATAAAATCCCTTACATGGCAAATGCTGGGATAAGCTAAAATCCCAACAATGGTTGAGAAGCTCAGGACTCAACGCAGAGACCGAATGATTTTTATTTGCAACACAAGTTCGAAACCTCACCACCAGAAACACATAATGAAGCAAAATAAAGCAAGTAACTGCAGAACATATAGTGATGGGGGAAGAAAGAATAAATCATATTGTCTCTGGCTGCCCAGTGCTGGTTAAGACATGGCAAAGTTGAGCCCTATATATATACTGGAAGCTATGCCAACACTATGGATTGACTACATAAGAAAGATGAGGTAGAAAACTCCAGGTTTCAAAAAGGTTTCAAAAAATGAGAAAACAACTATACTTTGGGATATGTCAAAATACACAGATAGGGAAATTAAAGCTAATAAACCGGTTATAGTTTTTAACGATCATCAAGAAAGAAATGCCTTCTAATCGATGTATCGGTACCCACAGATGACAATGTATCTCTAAAAGAAACAGAGAAACTCTTAAAATACAACAATCTGGAAATAGAGATAACGCGAATATAGAGCTTAAAAACAGAAACAATCCCTATAATGATAAGTGCATTAGGTATGAATAAAAGCATTCAGATGAATACATAATCAAAACACCAGAACTTATGAATATATATGACACACAGAAAATAGCATTAATAGTCACAGCACACACCCTACGTAAAGCAATTTCAATACAGTGAAATTACCAACACCAAAACAAACAACAGCGTATACCCAAGGCACACAGTGCTGCGCACGGTAGTGCAGTGATAGCATGTGATAAAAATAAGAATACTGAATAATAATAATAATAATAATAATAATAATAATAATAATGATAATAATAATAATAATAATAATAATAATAATAATAATAATAATAATAATAATAATAATAATAATAATAATAATAATAATAATCGGCGAGTAAGAACATTTAGTAAATAACAAGAAAAAAAAAGAAAAACAAAAACAGAAATGAGCGAATGCTTCATTGCTGGATCGGTAATCAGGTATGTAAATATAGAGGGTTGTATGTGATATGAAAACATTACAGGAATGATCAATTTAGAAAAGTTATAACAGAGGAAGAAAAAGAAAAATTTAAATTTCTGCATCGAAATTTTCTGAAAATTATTTGTGAAAATCTAATACTACACAACAATAGAAAATGTATATTAGCAAAAAATGCATATAAAAATAAAATGAAAAACGGCATTCGAACATGCTTAACTCATTATCTTATGAAATAATTACAAAAAGAAAAACAATCTGTGTTGAAATACTGCTAAAACTTTCTTTAGAATAATATAACCAAAGGAGTTTTAAAAACTAAAAGACATTGAAAGAGAGACGAATAGCAAATAACATCAGAGTTGAAATTAAAAAACACTATATATGATTACACATGAAAATGAAACTTGAAAAACAAAAGTGGAACATGTGAGCAAGAATTTAAAAAAAGGAAACTAAAGAAACTGCGCAAAACAAAACATAAGCAAGCTTGCAATCAACGTCAATAATAACATTTAAGGTTAAAGAAAGCAAATGCTTGTATTTATTGCGATTGTATATCTTGTAATCAAAGGATGTAAATAACACATAGCGCCAATAACAAAAAAGCAATTTAACGTATCATTTGGAATTTTACCACCATGAACTTGCATGTAAAGCTGCAAGAAACAAGTATTAAGTATTGTTTGAAATAAAATTCGAAGCAAATTACAATTTTTCCTACAAGAGATTCGTTTACTCCTAAACAATTTTACACTTTCTACATGTTCTATGTGTGATCCGTTCCCGAATTGGGAAGATGTACAGACATTGTTGGCAGAGATGTGTTACAAATAAAACAAAAATGAACCTATTCAGTGACACAGCAGAAATGCCCAAACTTTATTTTAAAATCACAAACAGGTATCTGTATATATATATGTATGCAACCGAATCATACCTGTCAAAATATATAGTCTTCCATCTGGAATTAATTTTGTTTTCGATAGACATATGAACATAAATAAGGCGTAGCTATTTTATCTTTGTTACTCTGCTGTAAAACCGAAATGTCGAGAATTTCGAATACAGCATACTTCAGTGAAAAGTACTTACAACACATTGTAAGGTGAAAAGCACCTTACCACAAATTACTTACTCTTCCAATTTTGCATTTAACATTTGAAACACAGAAGGGAACCAAGATAATGTCATTAACTGTTTATCAAGTACAACAAAAGTGTAGCAGAAGGGCTTCGTGAAAAGAATGAATTTCAAATTCCTCAAATCTTCAAAAGCACATTTCACATACACACACACACACACACACACACACACACACACACACACACACACACACACACACACACACACACACACACACACACACAAATAAATAGACATAAACACACACACAAATAAATAGACATAAACACACACACAAACATATGCGTACGCGCTTATTAAATCACACATATATTAACTCTAATCACATTAGCTGTTAGTTTTCATAGCAAGGGAAATGAATATCTTGATATGAATCAGTTTTATGTTTTCCCGTTAGTGAAATAAATGAATATAAGTCAAGTTAGTATATAAAATTATATTTCTGTATTTGGCTTGCAAGGCATTCGGTTTGAAATTGTGTTTTGAAGCAGAGGATATACATTTGGTGGGTTTTATGTCAATAATAAACACCAGACGAACCTAGCTTCTTTATTGAATGATCAAGTGATTAATTGATTAGTTAATTGGCTAAATAGTTACGTATTTGAATAATATTAGAAAACGTCTTTTGCGTAATGACCCTCCTAAGATACAACAAAGTATGTAGTGATTAAAAGTTTATTGAATTTAATTTTTCCTAGTTTAAAAAAAAAATTTACAATGAAGCCCTTTATATTCGAAGACAGAAGAGGCTATTTCGATTTTGTACGAATCCCTTCAGTACGAATTAATTAACAATCTATTATTTAGATTATAAAAGGCAACCATATGGAAAAGAAAGGCGAGCACAGTTATTTAATCGAGGGAATATAAATTTCGTTTATAATTCATTAGTGGTGTAGAAAGAGAAGAAATTTAAGCAAACGTGCATTTCCACTTCTTTTTTTACTACCGAAATGCTTACACATACATATACATATTGCTGTATCTCTATTTCAGAAGATTACCTGCTTGCTATCAAGAGGTTGTTATTGGTAAGATTCTGAGTACATGGGCAGAGATGTTTCTTACTGATCACAAGAAAATTAGTTTTGTCGAAAAGAAAATGTAATTCCGGTAGACGCTGCAGGATTTGGCAAGCCATGTTAAAATGCCCAATTTCAGCATTGCAGGCAACAACTTGCTAATTTTGAAAGTAAACAACTGAGGATCGAAACTGTAAATATTATACAACCAGATATCTTATGTCCGAAAACATGAGACGAGATGGACATGAGTTAAAACATTTGTTGTTGGTTATTTTAATTTACAAAGAAAGATAATATTGTGGATATAACAAAGGTATATTAAATATCATAGAGGGAAAACTGTCGATTTATTAAAGTAATTTTCTTTTCGAGATAGAAGTAAAGAATTATAAGTAGTATTTACGATCAATTAGATATGAGAAAAGGAGAATATTTCTTTCATTGTTAGCACAAGCCATGAGGGAGGAGTCTAGTCGATTACATCGACGCCAGTGCTTGACTAAGACTTATTTCATCGGCCCGGAAAGGGATGAAAGGCAAGTAGACATTGGTGCATTTATGCCCAAAATATAAAGACGAACAAAATGTCGCTAATCATTTTGCCTGGTGTCCTAAAGATTCCACCAATTCACCACCTTAAAACTGAAATAAATAGTCTGAAGTATTAATATTATATGATAGAAAACTTCCTAACTATGAAAATTACTCAAAGAAATTGCTCAAAAAAAAAAATATAACAAAAATGACTGTAAAATTTATATGTATGTTTTATATAACATTATAACACTTCAACAACGTAATTGTAATTATTTCAGTTTCAACACTGGATTCCCAATCAAATCAATTATGAAACGAATACAATACTAGAAAATACACAGCACACACACACTCACACAGACACAGATACAGACACAGACACACACACGCGGGCGCGCGCGCACACACACACACATACGCATACATCACACACAGATTCACACACACGTATGAAAGCACATGGGCATGAATGTGGACAATTGTACTTACGAACATGTGTAGTAATGGTGAGAAATCTGGCATCTAGTTATCTAAAACTCTGTCACTACCATTTGTCACTATTAATAACAATAGGCAAACCACTGCAAAGATAAAAAAAAATCGTTGTGAGATGTTGTTGTTCATTGCCGAATAGATATCAGGACTTTGTAATCTTCCGTTAAGTATGATGTTATATTTTTCTCCTTTCAGTTGTTTGATTTTCAAATTCCTCTCTATTGTAAAAGCACTTTTTGGTTAGCTCTGTGCTTTCTGTTTAGATGTACTTCTTATCTCTGGATTTAGACCTTCTGAAAAACACTATAATCACCAAAAGTTTGTATTTGCTATCGTACACATGAAAATACACGTTTTGCATATATTATTATAGACAGTAATACAAATGCTATTATACATTTACGTTGCTATCTTTGCGTACAATTAGGCGCCTATTTGTCGTGTCTATTTATTGGATAGAGATGTATTATTATCCTCTAATAATGAGGGAATGATGTAGTTCCTCTTTATTAAGATATGCTCCAGTAGAAAATTATCAATATTCCCTCCTGTCTAATAACTGAGAAACATACAGACCTGAACTGGATAGATATTTTATAATTTGCGTCACCTGTCTCCATATGAAATCGACTAGTCCCCTACTAGATATTGCTGCTGCTTATTTAGTGTTACCAAATTGTGTTGTAGCGTTTGGTCGCAAATATACCATTATGCCTGCCTTCTATCACGAGAGATAGAACTCAGTTTATTTTACGGAATTTACACGTATGGGAATCAAGGGACCTTGCTCTAACTTTAATTTTGAAAGTTGTTAATAAATTATTTTTGCGTTTAATAAGGGGCCAACATTCGTTGTACTGTTAAAGGAGTTAACTTTTATCTTTTTATAACATGAAAGACTAACTTCGTGATTCCGTAATGATATACAACGTAGGCAACAAATCATTTCTATTTTCACCAATTAATACAATATTTTTATAAAACTCATATCTAACAATGAATGAAATATCTATATTCTGGAGGGTTGTGAGTCATGTTAGGGACTGCTGTCAGACATTCTGTGCTGTTAAAGGTGACATGTTCAATATTTATGAAAAACCAACAGCAAATTATCCTGAAAAAAGGGCAATTACATAAAAGATGTAAAAATATTTTCAGCAAGCAAACTCTACTTCTACATTCTGGAGGCATAATCTTCTGCTTTACGTTTTCGTCATTCAAATTCCCCAAGAAAGGTCATTCAGATCAGTCTTACTGATGTTATACGCTTCAGAAGATGTCAAGTTAAGAAAGAAAATAACTCTTCTGAAGGTGAAAACCTGCAAATTTTATAGCTTTTATCATTTCCGTCTTTTAACTGAAGAGGCTTAGTAAAAGATATTGATGTATTAAAGCTTATAGGAAAATGTATGATAATGCGCTATGGCATCGGAATTTAATTTTGTTACAGTAAATATTCTCGAGGTACGATGTACATAAAAAAATATACCAGCTCCTAATATGATCTAATCGTTTTTGCTTCATTTTCTCATCATCCACTTATTAAGGTTTGGTAACTTAAAGAGGCAACTTGAATAGCCAACAAAATAAACTGAAGAGGGTTATGGGAAAGCCAGTTGGAGAGGCAACATGCAGTTACTTGACTTGATAAACACAGGAGCCTACACTTGCCCAATTCATACCCTTCAGTTAAAAAAAAAGACAATTCAGTCTAAAATATGCAAACGTATAAAAGAACACTATACTCGTGATTTCGACTGGAAATCCTCTAATCAAAGATCTTTTCGATTAGCACTAACCGGTACAACTTCAACAACAACAATAAAATTTCAGCTAATAGGCTGTCTCTTTCAGGAGGGTAGTATTTTAAATTTACCAGAGACATTGACTTAATGTTTTTACAGTAGGTTCATGAACGCATCAAGTTCGATCGGCTTGAGCAAAATTTTAAACATAGCGAAATAGAATTAATAAGACACATCTAGTTTCATTTCTCAAGTATTATGGCTACAGATTTGCATTGTTGGTGATTATTAGAAGAAAAAACCCCCCCCAGAAAACCTCATCCAGTACTTTAAATTGCATCACATACGCACACATACAACCACACCCACAAAAACATACATATGAACGGAAGATACATACAAACGCGCTGACACAGACAGACATATATGTAGACTTGCAAGATATTGTTATTACTTTTTTTAATATATATTTGTTATTTTTAAGTAATCAATATTAATCATTAAGTTCGAAAGTAGAAATCATGACAGACTACCCAACGGGAATTCATCTAATTTTTTTTTTCTCGCGCCGTTGAATGCATTATTGTAAATATGAACTAAATAGTAAAACTACACACATATACAGAACTACATACGCATTCTCGAGTACCGCACACACACGCGTATATATATATATATATATATATATATATATATATATACATACATAAGTGCACGCACACATACAGACGTCTATGCATCTATGCTGTTCCTCTAGTATTTAGATTTAAAAAAACATTTTTGTCGTTGTAGATTTTTTGTTTGTAATTTTTGGCTTGCGAAATATGTTTTGTGTCATATTTTCCATAAATAAATACTTTTAATATATAATCTTCTTGATTGCAGACAGTTCATATCTGCTGTTGTTACAGTTGATTTTTCATATTTATTTATTTTTTGTTCATTCATCGGCAATGTTAAATGGTTTACTTCAACAAACCACCAAGTGGATATATTTATTCCACTGTGTAATGAGGTTTACATTCATCCTGATAAGTCTATATATCTTCACCTCTTTCACACACGCTTTCTCAATATTCTCACTGGTTTCACTCTATCTTCATCCTTCCATTTATAAATGTATGTAAATCTGTCACAGCGCAGTGCCTACAGGCTTGAGTGTTTGCCTCATGATCGTATGACCATGAGTTCACTTCCTAAGCAACGTTTTGCAGTGTGTCCTTGAACAAAGTATTTTAATCTAATCTATGGTACTCCAGTTCATTCAGCTTTAATGAATACCAGTCAAGTCCTGGTGCAACCCTTCTCTCTCTCCCTCCAGCTGTCATATCCAGGATATTCCATTGAGTCAAATTTGAAAGCAGCGAGAATATGTCTGTATCTACTCATGTCTGTATCTACTCATGTCTGTATCTACTCATGTCTGTATCTACTTCATGAGTAGATACAGATATGGACACTCAAAATAATTAGTAAAGGCCTTGTACATACTATAAAAGGTATTCACTCGTGATTAGTGTTTTGCTGCACTTTTTATAATCTATCTATCTATCTATCTATCTATCTATCTATCTATCTATCTATCTATCTATCTATCTATCTATCTATCTATCTGTCTATCTCGAGACCTATGGACAATCACCAGAGATTCCTGGCCTGGCAGTATTATCGAGAAGCATTGCCCGTTCGGGATAAGCTCTATAGGCACGGTTCGAGACACACTGGACCTACTTGCCCGAGATACCGTCAGAGCGACGAAAGCGTTCTGCACGTACTCGTGCAGTTTCCAACCATTTCGGACCTATGGGTTTATGCTGAATGGCTGCTGTCACGTGACGGTTGAATTCGGTTGTCGGCCGAATTCTATCGTGAACATTGCTCCGGCACCTTCCCTTCACCAGGAAGTCAAGTCAGTCTTTATCGTAGTGGTGGCTATGGTGAAATAATGTGTGTGGTGGACTCGAGGTTTAGAGACAAACACTGTCCTCTCTGGCCAATCGCTCATCAACATTGAAAAGGAAGGTGAGAATAGAGAGGAAAGTTTTGTCTCGTGAAAGATTCAATAAAAGGTGGCTGACTGTAGCAAAGATAGTACGCGCGAATGACGAAACCACTTTGAGCATGTTCCTGTAAATCGGAAAAAGAGAGAGCACTTTGCTCTCATGAGTTATTTTCTATCCCTGCTTGAGGTTACCGCGGTCGTTTTCGTAGGTTTTTCTTTCCACAGATAAACCTAATCTGTTTTCTATATTTTTGATATTTTCTGTGTTACACGATCCCTTTTGATCGAAAATTTATTTTTTCCTCCTCTTTTTTTCTATTTTCCAAACGAAAAGCTCTACATTGTATTTTATCCCTTCTGTCTTCGGCCCTGTGTGGCTAATAAAGAAACTTTTCTTTCTATCTATCTATCTATCTATCTATCTATCTATCTATCTATCTATCTATCTATCTATCTGTATCTATCTGTTGCGTGCTCTGGGGAACGAAGGAGTTGGAGCCGCCCGAGTGGCCCGAGTGACGGAGGCGCAACGAGGCAACAAACCCACCATTAGGTCTCTGAAAGATGAGCAGGGAGCGAATTACTCGAACCTGAACGTATGTGTGAGGTCTTTCAATAAAACATTGCCCGACTATTCGGGACAACTGGTGGGTCAGAACGCGGAGTGGACTTTAGTGCCTACCTGCATAGCCTAGCCTGCCACGACTATCGGCAAGAGAGGCGGAGTGTTGTGAAAGACCCATCACAGCCGCGGACGTCCGGGATGCGATGGCTGGCTGCGCGGGAGACAAGTCGCCAAGCTTGGATTGCCTCCCCAATGAAATTTATTGTCATGTGCTAGACTCGTTTGGAAACGCCTTGGCAACTGTCTACTGCAACTAGCAGCAAAGCAGGAGTATCTCAGTTTCTGTAAAGCGAGGAGTGGTGGCACTGCTAAAGAAAGAACCAAACAAGGGGAACGTCATAGATGACTTCAGGCCCATCACTCTGCTCAGCGCAGATTTGAAGATTTTGGCCAGGGTGTTAGCCGAGAGGTTGGCGTTTGTCATCGAGAAACTAGTCGACAAGGCGCAAACGAGCGCCGTGCCGGGTAGGAGTACTCATGACAACCTCCATTTCATGGAGTCAGGTGTTTCGAGGAGAATATTGATGGCGGACATTGGTAAAATGATTTGTATGATTTGTATGAATTCGTATGAATTCGTATAATACGAAAAGAAAAGAAAGTTTATCTTTGTTGGCACCCACTTTGCCTCAGGGTGGAGAAAATCTTTGTAGTATATTACTGATTTTGTTAGAAATTGCATCCATGGTTACCGAGGCTTAAAGGTACAGAATTTGGTGTCTTGTGTCCTGCGATGGTCTTATGTCCCTATTATTGTATATTGTACTTTTATGGTTCAGTCCACCTACATTCATGCAGGCTCCGCAGGGTAGGAAATATCGCATATTCAAACGTAGCGCTGGCAAATTGGACTGATGTCTTGTTATCTTGCAATGCTATGTCCAGTTTCTGAAGTGTGATAAATTTTGCATCGAGCAGACGTGACGATGTTGTCATTGGTGTTGTTTAGCTCCAGTTCAGCTTTAACAGAGCATAGTTTACATCGCAGATATATTCTAAACAGAAACATTCCCTCTAGAGGATTAAGTACAACGATGTTTAATCAATATTTTCCATTTTCCGTTGTTAGAGTACAAATTGAGACAGGTTAGTCTACTTTTCCTAGCTGGCCAAATGAATGCATGGTGGTGTCCTTTTTGGATCAACCAAACAAATGGCATATACACAGCAGGAAGATCAGATTTTATGAAGCTCCAAACGTTAGAATCCAAAACAAGAACCTCATCGCCAGTAGAGATTCTTTAGTTTTAAAGTGAAGTCTTGTTCAAATTTTTATCGCAATAGCGCCCAGCATTCAGATTCTCAATATGATGGGACAGACTCTGAAATATCATAAGAGTAAAATGTAATAACACGTCTCGTATAACTTAGATAATCTATGTAAATGGAAATGTGGTTGATGCCTGATACAATTTTAAGATTGCAAGATTGCATGTTCTCTGCAATAGTTTCTCTCTGTCAATAATTTATATGTATTGATCATATTAACTTGCTTCTACGTGTCTATGTGCATGTGTGTGCAAGTGTGTGTATACTTGTTTGTGTGTGTGTTCTTTATTAAGCATTGTTTCTGGTATTAAGATTATCATAGGAGTCTAGTATTACGTAATGCTTTTATCAGCGAAGCAGTAGAGCAGATCGAAAATGCGTGTTACTGTTTATATTCAATATATAAACAAGAATTAGTGACACACAGAAATGACTGAAATATTAAAAAAAAACCCCATCACATACGTGTAACGTGCGTTGCAATAAATAAATAAATAAATAAATAAATAAATAAATCAAAACTTTATGTGCTTACTCAAATCTCTTCAGAGAGTCTCTCAAAGTGTTAGGGAAAAAGACGAGAGAAACATAGATTCCAGGCTGTAATCCTGTTCTGAATATTTGCAAGAGAGTGGACGCTGTTAATAAGACGAAACATATCTTCAGAGATCATCTATCTAATTACCAAAATATTTCCGTCGTTTCGATGGTTTCTTTTTCATGCCCATCTTCAAGAACAAAACAAAATGGCCATAATTGTATAAAAAACATGACGTCAATTTTGTTTTCGATTTTTAGGGGACCCTTGACGTTGCAATCCTAAAGAATTAGAGAGGCGATAGGTCAGAGTGTGAATTGTCTTTTTTTTATATAAAGTTTAATGTGTATGATGCCTTTGACACAGGAACCGAACGAAGAAAAGGGGTCAACAATGATGTTATATCTCCACAAACCCGTTCAGCATCTCTCAGAATATATCATGTTTTCAAAATTATGGATGCTAGATAAAAACAATAACAAATTTAACGTTATCTTAACTTTTCCCTCAATACAGTGTACATCGCTGTTAATCTGGAGGCTAAGTTCATCACTTTCACGAATCAAGCAATTAAATATAGGAAGTCTTGATGATAATATTTTGAACGAATATGGGCTCATCGAAGTCACAGGCAAATAGGAAATCAATGACGCAATTTTATTTATATTCAGTCAAGCTAACTGCGGAATGCTGGGTAATATGTTTCAGTAATACATTATGACCATTTGGCAGAAAACCAAGATATAAAGTTTCAGCTGATTTTGCATGGGTTTTGTACCGATTAAGTCTTTACATGGTCAACACTCAAAGGTTTTTTGTTAGATGAAGAATTATTTATGAATTATTAATAGCAAATTTTCTCTTTGAGCTGTAGAATATATCACCCCATTTTTACCTGTGCGACTGCAGTATAGTTTCTTTTAAATCTTTTAGGCATAATTGGATTTCAGTGTACTTTAGTATGAGAATTAGGAAAAGAAGCACAAGGAAGACTAATTTCATCCTTGTCACTTGATTTGTTACTTCTGCGTCAGTATTCGATCAAAACTGAGATTTGTTAGGTTGTGCGATTGTAATCCAACAGAATAGAATTGAACTCTTGATCTCATTCAATCATTCACATTCTTATTTCACTTCAAATAAATAATGCTTATTTAAATTCTGTTTCGCATTTACATTAACCGCGTCAAAAGTATGGCATGAATTAAATTATTCCTCCGGTACAGAAAAATGATATTGAATTAAAATCAGGCACAGTTAAGATTGCAAACAAGCTTCGAGGCACCAGATATAATAATACTGATAGTAATATATTTCAAGAAGATAAGCCATCTGACTGAATTAGAATAAATCATCTCTTTTAAAAGACGCCACTGTTTGTAAGTTTTAATTCGCAGAAGTCTAGACAATATCATGGATATTAACAATAAACGATATATACTAAGAGAAAATTAACATATGTTCCTTCCTGTGTGTTGGCTATAAAAGATATACGTTCGAGTGTTGGAAATAATGCATTGGCTCTTTTGATAGGAGATCATCTTGATTTTCTGTAGATATGCGTAACTAAGTGTTTAGTGTTACCAAAAACAATTAATTGCTTCTGGTCAACATTTTTCGCCTGGAAAATGATATTTGTATGAGATTTATATCTCTGATAGTACAGGAATCCGTCTGTAAGTAAATTTACTTATATACAAACTACCTAAGATCTAGCTCGAAATAGTCACCATATATCCCTCAAACTACACTTCGCAGTCTTAGAGACGTACACATTAGGTAATCAAGATTACAATAGTTCTTATAATAATAGTAATGGTTTCAAGTTTTGGCGTAATGTCAGCAATTTCGGGAGAGGAAATAAGTCGATTCCAACAGTTGAGTGTTCAACTGGTATTATCTTATCGACTTCGAAATGATGAAAGGTATAGTCTGTCTTGACTGTAGTTGAACTCGGAACCCAAAGACAGACGAAATGCCACAGCACATTTTGTCCTCACGATTCTGCCAGCTCCCGGCTTTAATAATACCCATGGTTTCAAATTTTGCCTCAAAGGCAGCCATTTGGGGGTAGGGAATGAGTCGATTACATCAACCCCAGTGTTTCACTTGTACTTATTTTATCGACTCCGAAAGGATGAAAGGCAAAGACGACCTCGGCGAATTTGAACTCAGAATGTAGCGGTGGGCGAAATACTGCTAAGCATTTCGCCCGGCGTGCTAACGATTCTGCCAATGCACCGCCTTAATAATGATGATGATGATAATAATAATAATAATAATAATAATAATAATAATAATAATAATAATAATAATAATAATGGCACAAAGCCAACTATTTCAGAAGAGGAGGCAAGTAGGGTACATCGATGTAATGATCTGTTACTACTCATTTTATTATTCCAGAGAGGATGAAAGCCAAAGCCGATCTAGGCGGAATTTGAACTCAGAATGTGACGAAATACTTAACGGCATTTCGTCCAGTGTGCTAACGATTCTGTTAGCTCACCGCCGTAATATTAGTAATAATAACAATAATAATAATAATAATAATAATAATAATAATAATCATAATAATAAATATGGAAACTGAGAATTGAGATCGCCAAGTCGTAGATCGCCTCTACCTAAATTGAAAACAAGGAGATATAGGCTTAACATCGATCCAGATTGCCTTTGAATGTCATATCATATCCCCTCGACAACGATTTTTAACCACCAAGTGTTAAAGTGCATCCCTTGGCCAAATTTGTATAGGAGAGATACAGATAACACCATGACACTTGGAAGCTAACTCCTTAAGAAACATTCCTTGCCGGTTAACCTTTAATATACATACCCAAAGATATTGCACAGCGCTGCCGCAAATTATTATTAGGTGAAAGGATGAGTGTATATCAACAGAAGACATTGATATGTTAGTAGAAATCTTTTTCGACGATAACAGTAACATTGATAATCAAAGCAGTCTATCCTGAAGTAACGCCCGGATTACTAACTTTCACAAAGATATGCGTTTGCAGCCCAGGAACAGGAAATAGCAATCGAATACCGGATGATTACCGAAAAGGATAGAGAAGCGGGAAAAAATGTCAAATTTTATCCATTTACAAGAGAAGTCGCTACTAGTTACTTTTGAAGTCTTTGAAGTTTACCTGAAAAAAAAAATTCAGTTATTAATAAGAAAAGTTATAATTACTGTGTGCAAGATTTCACATATGCACACACACACACATACACACATTTGAATGGAGGGATTTTTTAATTTTCACATACATATATTGAATCGTTAAATCATTGTAAACATTAATAGTCTGATCCTTAAAGAGTAGCACTTAGAATAATTTTACGAATATAAACAAATTTAAATGAGAAACAAATAAAGAATAAATAATCTTCTGATTTCCATGATATTTGAAACCAAATATTAACTTTCATGAATATGATTTTAAATGAGAAATTTTAATAATTACAATGTTACAATATATACCATCGATTCTTTGTTGTTTAAGGGAGGGGACGAGCATGGTGTATGTAAGCGTTGTGTCCATGACAGAGAAAAAATTAGAGTTACGTGGAGAGAGAGAGGGAGAGAGAGAGAGAGAGAGAGAGAGAGAGAGAGAGAGAGCGAGAGAGCGCGCGCGCGAGAGAGAGAGAGAGAGAGAGAGATGAGGACATACAAAGGCAAAAATGGAAGAAAAACTGATGGAAAAGGAACAATACTGGTACTTCTACACAGTTATCCATCGCAACTACAAGTTTTTTGAGGTTTCCTTTATTGAATTATTTCTGTTTTGCTGTAGGAGGACTTCAGATCTAAGATTTTGGTCTTCCTGCATTGCTCTGGGATGATGTTCGATTTGTGTTAAAATTTTGAAAGAGATTTATTGAAAAACGGTAACGTTCTTTAAAGTGAAGCAGACATAAATCGACATGCGTGGGTATATGTGTTGGATGTGAAACTACAGACATAACTAAAAAATCTAAAATTTGAAGGCAAAATACTTCTTTAACGATAGATTTGAGACGAGGCTGTAAGCCCTTGAGTCAATCATATAGCTATACACCTAATAAATATCTCCACATTTATCTAGTGAGTTGTATTCCACTAAGAACACACGCGCAGTCTCTCTCTCCCTCCCTCCCCTCTCTCTCTTTCTCACACAAGCATCGCTTATTTAAGGCATTAATTACAACGGTCCGTATTCAGAATTGGTTTAAATAAACAACATTTAGTATTGCGTATTCCCAGAAGAATGTATATCTATCTATCTATCTATCTATATGTCTGTCTGTCTGTCTGTATATATGTATGTATGTGTGTATGTATGTATGTATGTATGTATGTGTGTATATATATATATATATATATATATATATATACACATACACATATATATATAAATATATATATAT
>NC_068983.1:76174497-76175889 GCF_001194135.2 Octopus bimaculoides
TATATATATATATATATATATATATATGTATATATATATGTATATATATATTATTTCAGTCATTTCAAATCAGCTATTCGGCATGAAAAAAATCCGAGAACAAAGGTTCGAAAACTTTCATCAGAGCTCCATAGATATCGCACAACTGTTTTTGGACACCTGTAAAGAATTTCAAAAGCTAAGAAAACGGATAGGTTTCTTCCATACCAACTGAACGAAATTAAAAAGTACAGACGCCTCGAAGTGTACTCCTTATTGCTTTCTGAACTGGAAAAAGATCATTTTTTCATCTAATTATTACTTGTGATGAGAAATAAATACTCTTTGACAACAGCATGAGAATAGGAGAAGGATTAGTTGCAGGATAGTCAGCTAAACATTACCCAAACCCACCATTGTATCTTTAAAAGTTACTGGTCAGTCTATGGTGGTCTGTGAAGGGAGTTATTCATTATTCACTTTTGCAACAAGGAAAAACGGTAACAGCAGTATCGCATTGCCAGGAAATTGATTGTATGCAAGAGAATTTGAAAAAGAAGCAACCCAGACTAGTGAATAGAGACGGCCCAATTTTGCTCTACGACAATTCGTCTTCCCACTCCTCAAGCTACTGTCCAAAAATATAAATAAAATCTTATTTATATTTCACCAACAATTTTCATCCTTTCACATACTTCATTATCTTTGTATTTTCATACCCTTCCATATACTTTCTCTATCTTTGTAATTATAATTATCCGTATTTTCTCCATAACGGATTTGATCCTAGAAGTGAATCCAAAACTATTTTAGAACTTGTTATTTCAGTATCTAAAACAATGGCACAATTTCCCAATTTATATTGGTAAATGACTAGAGAAATGTAATATTTTATATTTATTTTTGATCCATGCCTATGACAAAATGAACTCACCAATATTTAGATACCTCACTCATTGATTCATCACAATATTTCATTATTCTTAATCGTTATTCAACTTTGGAACAACAGAGCCTAAAAACGGCAAGAAACCCAGATAGTGGGACATTTTTGTGCCCACTAGAATTGAACCCAATTAACTTAGTTCTCATATTTCTCTCCTACCATTTTTGAACTAACCAGCTGTATAAATGTAAACACAATTCCTTCTTCTTCCTTTCTTCCTTCCCTTCTCTTTTCCATTGACACTCCTTTCAGATACACAAACACACACGCACGCATACTTGCGCGCACGCACGCACGCACACGCACACACACACACACACACACACACACAAAACACACCCACACGCTTTCTCCTACTGAACAATGAAGCCAACGTTTTGAAAAAAAAAAACATTTCTTCCAAACACTGCCACCTGGTTTTGCCATTTTTAAAAGCCAAGAATAAACTTGTCATTGAAAGAACTGAC
>NC_068983.1:76176273-76178461 GCF_001194135.2 Octopus bimaculoides
ATATATGTATGTATATATGTATGTATGTATGTATGTATGTGTGTGTATGTGATTGTGTGTATTACAACTGTATTATTTATTTGTCGATAAGTCGTTGGTAAGCAATGCGAAGATGTTGCATTATAACAGCTTGTGTGGCCCCGTAGAGCCCACTAAAATTAGTAACCACTACGTTAGCTTGCAATGCTCTTACGGGCAAGTACTTTAAAATCGAATGAATTTCTGTATATTTTACTTATACATATTTTTAATTTCGTCTGCATCTACTACTTCTACACTGTAAATATTAAGATGGAAGAAGAAAAAATGGGAAACTTGTCGAAATTGCGCAGCTTTTCTAACAGGAAGACCATAAATGATAAGGATGTTTTGCCCATATAAATTTAATGATCTAACACAATTATTATTTAAGATAAATGCAGCAGAAAAGTTCGATGCACCATATATATGTATTCAGATGTTAATCACATTATATTGAAAACAGTTCCATTAGACTGGCAACATCCCAAATAAAACGAGCAAATTATCTTCATTATTTGCAACAATTTAACATGCAATAAACAATAGGTAATAATGGTAAATTATAAACATTTTCAGTGAATTCTAAGGTTGAAAATTCGCAGTGGACTCTGTAGCAATGTATATTATGAGGCAAGTATTCCGGTGAACAGGATGCTAGTCTATTGCAAATACGTGTTCCAAGATCCTATTTTCTTTCTTTTTCTAATCTTCCGGGCATTTACTGGAACATATAAAGTTAAGTGCCTTTCTTATGCGGAAATAACATTTCGGCAAAGATTCTGAATACACGAAGCACTAACTGGTTGTTAGGAAACTTCATCTGTTTTACCATTTCAAATAACATTTTTTTTATTTAAAAAGAATTGTAAAACTTGTATATTTATTAGCATGAAATTTAGACAAATCAAATTTTGAACAATTAATATTTTGAGATGGACGAATTGAATGAATGTTGAATAAGCTATTAGAATATACGAGTAGTTGCCAATGATTCCACAACTATTTCTAAATCGCTTCTTATCAACCATGACAAAAACAAGTACTGGCAAGCAGGTAACACAAATAAAGCAGTGCCAATATACTTATGTGCAGTTTATTAGTATATAATTGGAAATTAAATTTTATGTGCGTAAAATTCCCTTTTGCATTTCAATTTCTGATGGGGTGATGGAAATCAGATATAAGGTACTGTTCAGCTTTTTTGTCATTCCCAAATAATTTAATATGGAAATGCACACAATGCACGGAACAACGATAAATCAATAAACACAAAGGTGTAGATTCAAAAGTGGGGTATTATACTGACACCACCCGTCCGCTGTTAATGACACTATAAATGACGCTGTTAATGAAACTAAAGTGAATCATTTTCATAGTATCTTGTACATTGAATAATCTATTCGTAACATAGCATACTGTAACTTTCTATTCCGCATTTTATATTGTGAACCATGAAAGTAGATATTTCGGAATCCAAAAATAAGGGATACTGAAATTTTCTTCTCTGACTTTTTAACAATATCACCATTTGGATTTGTAATTTACATTTTCCATATGGTTTCGCATTTGCTACCTCTGTTTATGTAGCATGCCTACATGTCAGCTACAATGACACTATATTGTACTGCATTTTATTATTATTCTATGTTTTGTAAAGCTGTGGTAGGAATAACGCAAACATACTGCATGAATCCAGGTGACGTTTCTGGCTAATAACTGATACCTAACTTTTCATTTACATCTCTGGGATAGCGGAAAGAGTTTATGTACCACGTTTTACTGAAATAAACAGAAAATACCAAATTGTTTAACGTGCATTACCATAAAGTGTGTAGGGCTCTGCTGGAATTGCATTTATGGTATTCGTTTTCAGTTTGGTCTAGCTTTCGGCATCAAAGTACGTGTTTCCAATTATACCCTTCCATGACAGCTAATTTCAACATTGGCCAAATGGTTTGTCATTTACTAATAGGAGATTTCTGAGAGGTGAAATGACATCGCTAATCCAATCCCCGCTGCTTTTCCCTTCTTCATATTTTCCACCAATCCATGGCTGTGGGCTGCATTTATTATAACGTTTTGTCATGCTAAGAATCGGTTAGCTAATTAGAGGTTGGTGTTCATTGCTCACCATACTGACAGATATATATATATATATATATATATA
>NC_068983.1:76178739-76181079 GCF_001194135.2 Octopus bimaculoides
TTGTGTAAACGTTCTTTAACTAGTTTGGCCAACATGGGTCAAGTTATATTCTTTTCTATTCTAGGTACAAGGCTCGAAATGTTGGGGGACGGATTAGATCGACCTCAGTTCGTAACTGGTACTTAATTTATCGTTCCCAAAAGGATGAAAGGCAAAGTCGACCTCCGCGGAATTTGAACTCAGAACGTAAAGACAGACAAAATACCGCTAAGCATTTCGCCTGGCGTGCTAACGTTTCTTATTTCTTTACTGCCCACAAGGGGCTACACACAGAGGGGACAGACAATTACAGACAAACGGAATAAATCAATTATATCAACTCCAGTGCGTAACTGGAACTTATTTAATCGACTCCAAAAGGATAAAAGGCAAAGTCGACCTCGGGCGGAATTTGAACTCAAAACGTAAAGACAGACCAAATACCACTAAGCATTTCGCCCGGTGTGCGCTAACGTTTCTGCCAGCTCACCGCCTTTGCTTCAAGTTATATTAGAAGAATAAAGAATAATTTCAACATTGATTAATATATAACGAAGAAATTAAATATCGTCCACCTGCTCTCTGGAAAACTAATTTTTGTCTGTTTTGATAATTTGTGTTCGGGCTGAGCCTAACTCTTTCATAAGAATTTAAAAGCCAATCAACACCTAATATAACTAAGTACCCTTGATTATCAAACATTCTCAACATTATCAATATGACATATCGTTATAATTACTATATAAACATGTGGAAGTTTAAAGCTATTTATAATATAAATTATTATGCATCAAAAACCTACGAATTAATGCAGTATTATTCCATTTATATGAGAAAGTAAAATATGAATGCTAAAACCATAAGTAATAAATCTAATTTATTTGAATACTTCAATGTATTGTTCCACATCTGGCCTGAATAAGAGTTCAGTCATGATAACATAGCAGGAACACTGAGTCTAGTTAATTTTGCCAGCTAATAAATGTTTCATTCATTGCATGCTCCGGTTGTATTCGTGGTTGGCTTCCAATTAGAAAGATATTGTCATTAATCTTAGCCCACTGAGAGCCAAGACATTTTGTATGTTATTACAACCTTTCCTTCGTCTAACAAGAACAGCTACTTTATTTTAGAATATATTTCAGAAAGTGGGGCGCTAAGCTCACGTCAAAAAATATGTTCAGTAGTACAAATTCTAACAGAAAAGAGCAAGACCCGTTGCACGAATTACATATTGATCTACATATTATGCCAAGATGTAACTAAAAGGGAGCGCTATATACGTGCGTAACATACATCTCATCACGCCATCAATATGAACTTACGTAGCAATTAGTATAATTATATTATTAGATAATTATTTAGTTGATATTCTGTTTCTTTTGCCAATGAATTAGAAATATACAAATAACCAATCTTCTATCATTATATTTCCAACGATGAAATTGTAACAGTGTATAACCTTCAGGTATTGTTAAAAGTACACCAAGTACATTGTTTCATGATTCGAATACATTTTTACATTAGAACACCAAAGAACAGGCTGTACTTGACGATCCGTCTTTAATGGAAGATATTAAAGGTATTATAAGCAAATATATTCCTTTGAAAATTCCAGTTAAGTGTATTCGAATATGTATAGAATAATTATACGTTCTGACAAGAGTTTAGAAAAATCAGAAAAAATAACAATATAAAACAAAACAAGAGGGAAACGAAACGCAAATTCCAATTCAAAGAGAAATATTCAAAGTATTAACAGGATATTTAGATTGGTAAAATATATATTCATATTATATATGAAATTTCTGCAATTTCACACTTATTTAATCTTTACATAAATAATCAGTACATTCCTGCGTCTTTCCATTTGTGAAATGAGCATAATTTCGGAGAAAACAGAGACATGGAATATAATTGTGAAAGAGATGAAAAATATCCTGCAACATATTTAGCGAGTTTACTTGATACATGCGCGCATACCTACAAACATACATTCATGCTTGAAAGCATGCACACACACACACACACGCACACACACACGCACACACAAACACACATATATATATATTTATACAGATATATCCAGGTATATTTATCTGTAATTTGATAAAATAAAGAGTTCTCTGAGGATCCATTCTGGTTGAACATCTGTATGCATTTGGAACATCCATTACAGGGCTACAAACAACATAATGGTGAAACGCGCGTAGGAACTTTAATATTAACTTGTGTTTATCCTTACTTGTACTTTTACACAACATGCACGCACATACACACACAAATATGTAGGGATACACACTCTCTCTCTTTCTCTCTCTCTCTTTCTCTCTCTCTCTCTCTCTCTCTCTTTCTCTCTCT
>NC_068983.1:76181089-76184012 GCF_001194135.2 Octopus bimaculoides
TCTTTCTCTCTCTCTCTCTCTCTCTCTCTTTCTCTCTCTCTCTCTCTCTCTCTCTCTCACACACAAATATATATACACACACACGCCCACGCTTATTCTCTCTCTCACACACACGCACATGGTTCGTGCTTACAATCGA
The DNA here is from genome assembly GCF_001194135.2 of Octopus bimaculoides. Lineage (NCBI taxonomy): Eukaryota > Metazoa > Mollusca > Cephalopoda > Octopoda > Octopodidae > Octopus > Octopus bimaculoides. Next base: position 76,181,229 of record NC_068983.1, read on the forward strand.
TGCACATTACATAAATTTCCGACTCGAGTCGAATAGAAGAAACCACTCCAAATTCTTGTTATAGCAACAGTGCGACATAATGTAGGACTAGCTAGCTTGCATAAAACACAGTCGTATAATGTATAAAATGAAGTCAAATCAAGTAATAACATCTATTATTTTTATTAACGAGGTGGCAAGCTGGCTGTACCATTAGTACGCCGGCCAAATTGCTTTGCGGCATTTCGACCGTCTCTAAGTTCTGAGTTCAAATTCCGCCGAGGTCGACTCTGCCATTCATCCCTTTTGGGATTAGATAGAATATGTATCACTTGAACCTTGTCGATGTAATCGGCTTAGCTTCTCCTCAAAATTGTAGGGCTTGTAGCAAAAGCTGAAACCAATATTTTGAATGTATGCACCACACCATATTAATATATATATATATATATATATATATATATATATATGTGTGTGTGTGTGTGTGTGTGTGTGTGTGGTATATTTTCGAAGAAGTCATAATTTAAGTTCGAATTAATTCGAACACTACTATGCATTTTGTATACTGAGCTTATATATTTCCATCTACAGATTGTATATACAGTGTTCGCAAATTAGCGATATCACTTGCACACGTTATTGTCTAACTGCGTTGCTTGCAATCAACAGAGCCCACGTGAAAGTCTGATATTTCTAATAAAACTTTATTTATTTAACTATGTTTTTCAATAGACTCTGCTGAGCTATCTTAATTTTTCATTTCTTCGGGTTTTGTCAAATTGTAAAAATAATTTGTGAACATCCTATTAATGCATGCATCTTCTATTTTTATGGTAAGTAGCTTGCTTACCAACCACATGGTTCCAGGTTCATTCCCACTGCGTGGCACCTTGGGCAAGTGTCTTCTACTATAGCCTCGGGCCGACCAAAGCATTGTGAGTAGATTTGGTAGACGGAAACTGAAAGAAGCCTGTCGTATATATGTATATGTATGTATGTGTGTTTGTGTGTCTGTGTTTGACCCCCAACATCGCTTGAGAACCGATGCTGGTATGTTTACGTCCCCGTAACCTAGCAGTTCCGCAAAAGAGACCAATAGAATAAGTACTAGGCTTACAAAGAATAAGTCCTGGGGTCGATTTGCTCGACTAAAGGTGGTGCTCCAGCATGGCCGCAGTCAATTGACTGAAACACGTAAAAGAGAGAATCTTCCATTGAGGAGGGAACCGGTTTCCAACAAAGATTCTAGGCTCCATCTTTGGGATGTAGTTAACAAAAAAATTCACATTTGGAACTTGAGAAAATACTTCCATATTTTTGCGCATATATTTCTTATAGTATCTACAAATATCTATGTATATCTATGTATGCAGTTCTTTGACAATCTCTATTAGTTTCATAATCCCTGATTCTTGACAATCCCTGTTGATCTGTTTATATCCACGTAACTCACCGATTCGGCAAAACAGATCGTTACAATGGGTAGCAGGCTCATAAACATGAACTCAAAAACATGGACACTGGGGTCGATGCATTCGATCAAAGCCTTCAAGACGATGTTTCAATATGGTAGCAGTCTAATGATAGACAAGAAAAAGAACGATACTTTTGGTATATATATTTGAAATTCTTTTATCGAGAAACTAATTTCGCTTCTTTGATCTTAAATATTATTTTCTATTTGTGTCATTTTAAGTTATGCATTTCTCAGATACCCATTAACCTTACCACATACACAAACAACGTTGTGTGTGAGCACGACGCGCAACTTAGCTTCCTAAGACTACCTGTGAAATTAATCAATCGTTATTCATACACAGTTCGTTTAAAATTTTCTTCTTCTTTATCTCTCTCATGAAAGTAACTAGCAGGTGTATTGATTGCCCTTTTATTAAATGTTGAGCTGCTGTTGGAAAGTGAACAATAAAGCATGTGTTGCTAGTTGCAATAATTGCAATTTGGAAAAGTGGTGTTATTGACAAAATATTCTAAATTGACTTGAATCCGTAAAAATTTTACTCGATAATTACCAGTAATTAAATCACTCCTTCAGAAAAATCTTCTCTATATTTTCTCTTCGTTATATCCTAGCCACCAAAAATATTTTGCATAAACAAATTCTCAACAGCCATTACGTTCTCTTAACTTTATTGATTATCGTGATTATCAAATAACGATATATATATATATATATATATATATATATATATATATATATATGCGTGTAACAGTGCATGTGTGTGTGTATGCATTATGTATATATATATATATATATATATATATATATATATTTATGTATATCGTTTACCCCTTTCTGGCAACACTTCAAATATAAAATTCTTCACTAAAGGTGGAAACTGATGCTGTCCAATAATGGAATCAATTTACAAACATTATTTTGGACCACCAAGCCCACCAGAAACACCTGTTGGACTCGTCAAACTTATTCAACGCCTTTAATTCCTGATATCGTTTCTATTCTGTGTAAGTTGGACCTTTTTATTAGTAATATTTGATATTTTTTTATATCGACTTGCCTAACCGGCTTTATTCCTATATATATGTATATGTACACATGTGTGTATGTATAGGTGTATACACACACACACACATACACACACACACACACACACACACACACACACACACACACATACACACACACACATATATATATATATATACATATATGTGTGTGTGTGTGTGCGCGCTCGTATGTCTGTATATGTATATATATATATATATATATATATATATATATATATTTATATATACCTAAATTATTCAGGTGGCTATTCACAATTT
>NC_068983.1:76184409-76185596 GCF_001194135.2 Octopus bimaculoides
AGTTAAAATAATGGAATTTGGCTAACAGTGGTGCTCCGGATTTGTTGTCTGTGGATACAACTACCTCTAAATTCGAGAGACAGTTATGGAGACGCGGTTTGATTCAGTTTTCGCGAATTCAGTATTGGGATACTTGGAACAAAACATATATAAAAGAAATTGAAGGGAACTACGACATGACCTTTAAAATACATATAGATGCCACGTGGAAGTGTTGCGTCGATTATTGTTTCTTAATTTGGATCAAATCACTAGAAAATCTGGAAGAATTCAGCACCCTTTTCAGCAGTTTACACCCCAGTCTCAAATTCACAAGAGAAATGAACAACACACAATTACCATTTCTTGACATAATGCTAATTAAAACAGCACCACAATCACAACTGATATTTATTACAAAACCACAGATATATACCATACCTAAATTTCAAATCATGCCACCCAACACACACAAAACGCAACATCCCGTGCTGTCTAGCCAGGAAAATTTGTACTATAGCCGATGATCCAAATACCAGAAACACAAGACTCAAAGGATTTCTACTCAAGCAAAATTACTGTCTCATACTTACAGAAAATAGCATACAGCATACAAAAGAGATACCTATAGAACAACTTAGGGCAACACGAAAAAGACGAACCCATCAACGGAACACAATACCATTTCTAGTAACATACAATCCGCATCACCAAAGCATTCTAAATATCATCAAAACAAATTTGCCAATCCTAAATCATAGTGAAAAATAAAAAAAAACATAATAACTAATCAAATACTTATCTTAAGGAAACGGCAACCACATAACCTAAAGAAACTATTAACAAAGGCAAAATTCAACATGAACAAACAGGATAAAATATTCATTGTATCCAAGTGTAATGATAACAGATGTGGAACGTGTCAGTACATGCATAGGGGTAGATCCCTTAGAACAAAAAAAAAATGGACAGAATTTCGCAAATACAGATATGAACTGCAAAAGCAGAAATTTGATCTGCCCGAATTGCGAGGAACTATATATATAGGTGAGACAGGGAATGCATTATCAGAACGCTCACGTGTCCACAGACAACGAATCCGGAACAACAATGTTCGCTAAATTCCATTGAGCAAGTATATTTTGACATGTATATATATATATATATATATAGAGAGAGAGAGAGAGAGACATGTATATATATATATA
>NC_068983.1:76185745-76186500 GCF_001194135.2 Octopus bimaculoides
TATATATATCCGAAGGTGTCTTGAAAACGTCCTACAAGAACCCACAAAATAAGTTTCTGATACAGTACCTAATTGAAAATATGCACCGGAGGATCCCATTGATATTTTTGAATATACTACTACAGTCACTCTAAGGCATTATTTACAGAAACATCACCCTCATAAACGCCATAATAGTGTATATATACGAGATATTATCTAATGTGGTTGATTCTCTCATGGTCTTTTACATAGCACTGATTAAATTTTTAAAACCCAATATTTATGACTGTTCCACGCCTGAAATTAAAACCTGAAAAAACAAATTAGTCTGATAGGGATTGCTGAGAGACCGAAACAATCAGTATTAATTCTTCACATTACATTCTCTGACTCCTCTAAACACAAAAGGCACAATATATTTATATGGCGTGTACATACGAGTGTGTGTGCATGTATGTGTGCAAGCATGCATCTGTCTGTCTGTCTGTCTGTCTGTCTGTCTGTCTGTCTGTCTGTCTGTCTCTCTCTCTCTCTCTCTCTCTCTCTCTCTATCTCTCTCTTTCTCTCTCTCTCTCTCTCCATATTTTTAAGAGGTCATAGGCCAACAGGTTTTGGGGATCTGAAGATACGTCTTGAAGCTAATCCCTATATGGACGGGAGATCTAACGTAATACCATAAGCCGGACTTCCCCATTTTAAATACATACTGCGCTACATCTTAGAGTCTGCTTCTTCTTTCGGATTCATGATTTTTACAAATGATATATATATAT
>NC_068983.1:76186974-76190320 GCF_001194135.2 Octopus bimaculoides
TATATATATATATGGCGATAACTATTAATTTCCAGTACCGCTGCCGTAGTCTCCTTTAGAGAGACTTAGAAATATTAATAACTCTCTCTCTGTCTCTCTCTCTCTCTCTCTATATATATATATACATAGATACCTTTACAAAACACATATAGTCGTACGTTGGTATCCGTGTTCGCATGTGTTGAAACTAGTATTGCAAGCCTATGCACAACGGTTTGTAAAACTAGCTTTTTTTTCTGAAGTGATAGTAATGGTCAGTAACTGGAACGACGTTAATTGAAGATAACTGTTTCAGATATGGCATATCACATCGTTTATGATATTAAGCCATATTTACTGCCCCAATCATGCTAAACGTTTTTCTTTCAAATTCATTAGATAAAGTTTGAGCATTTGACGATATATTTTTTTATGACTTGATATTGTAGTGAGTTTGAAGACATAGTGGTGCTTCACTATGAGACAGAGATCACAATGTTTGGCACTTTTCTAATACTGATACTTTGATGATGAATTGTCAGTATTAATACAAATAATATTTCTTTTGTGCTGTGAATTTCCAAACAAATGTCAAAGCACCATATAATTTCCCAAATAGAGTTGACAGGATATGCTGTTGTAATATAATGGAGACTATTTGAAGATCATTGATCTGTAAGTTATCTGCCGCTAATCGAGGTATTTTTGACGTAATGTCGTTATTTTGATGTTTGGCACTAGTTCAGCCCTGACCTATAAGAGTTAAGATTACAGTAGTTCCAGATGCGAAAAGCTATCGTTTTATTTATTTAAGTGTACATTCAAGGGTTGATATAAGAAGTACCATTCGCATATGGTACAGCTTGAGAAAGATTTAAATGCTATCTCTTACTGTTCAATGCTATCTCTTACAGGGTATGCTTGGTAATTATGTATATACAAAGTAAAATACTATGTCCTTAGTCTCGCAGTAAAATTGGTTGTGTCACTTTTCGGTGAGTCTTATGCACCGCAGTGTATTTAAAATTTCTTCAGGGAACGCATACTGTTACCTCAGACGGTACCGAATGTACATACTATAATACATATCGATATGACTGTATATATATTTATACATCATCTGTAAGGTCGTCGCTTGTCTACCATTATGAGTTGTACATCAGTGTATGTGTGGGGATATTTTTAATTAAGAGTCCAATATTTAGAGTCGTTTCTAGCCACTGGGAAATAGAGGGATAATGAAACTTGTCGGTTGGAGACTCCATCCAAGTCTCCAAGAAGGACGTTATGGGGCCTAATTTTACTCATTTTAACGACACATGTCTGTTAAACATTGTATATATATATTTCTTTATAATAACGTTGCACTGATACTCGAGTAAATATAGTATAACTGTTATCTAAACTATGATATAAGGTATAATTTTAAAGGAAACTTATCGTTTATTGTAAGCCATTGCTGTTATATGGAAAATTGCAGTAGATTGTATTCAAATTGTGTATGCTCATGCCTTGATTCTACGTTGTTGATAATATAACTGCCTAAATGTTACTGGTAAGTGTTACGCGAACTCTGAATATTTAAGAATAGAATCTGCTTATAGGGTTTTCCTCATGCAACTGATATTTTTCTTTGTTAACGAAATACATGTAAGATGATGCAGGCCTTTTTGCTTTACTTTGCTTTTTCTATTTGCACCCTATAATACATCTAAATACGGAGACAAATCGAAAGAAACTCGGACTGTTACTTGTCATTCTCGCCGTTTTCATTTTTGGTATATACGGTACGAACACACATGGAGTTCTAATCACTAGTTATTTTAACATACAGTTTAAATCTAAATTGCGTTTTATAATTACTCATAAGCATGAACCACCGTGCATATAGGCATGCATTATTTTAAGATGTTGAAGTGAATGATAATTAAGATGGTAGAGAAGCAGCTCATTATAAGTAGTATACAATTTCCCATCATACACGTTAGTGAGATTTTAATTTTCCTGTTATTATCTTTCCATCAATGTTTAATGTTGACATAGAGAACAGTAAACTTTGCTGGTAGAAAATGAAAAGAATTAAAAAAAAGTATATACTAAAATATTCTGTTTGTGAATTTTCTGAAATTTGAATTTTTCGTCATTAAATATTGATTTTTTTCATTCAAAAGATTATTCTAAAGTAACAGTTTTTACTATCTTAATGATTGAGACGCAGCATATACATACATGCATACTTACATACATACACACGCATACATACATACATACACACGCATACATACATACATACAATCATACATACATACATACATGCATGTATGTATTTATATATATATATATATATGTGTATGAGCGTACATACAAAAATATATACGAATATATATGTATATGTATATGCATATATATATATATATATATATATATATATATATATATATGTGTGTGTGTGTGTGTGTGTGTGTGTGTGTGTGTTTGTATGCATATTTAAATATGGCATGCACACACAATCATTTATGTATTCTCTCTGTGTACATTAAGTTGATAAATGTAACGTGTGTGTGTATATGTGTGCCTGTGTGTGTGTATATATATGTGTGTGCCTCTGTGTGTGTGTGTGCGTGTGTATGTGTCTCTATGTGTGTGCGCGTGCAATGATTATTGAATAGGTGACCTCACCCTTCAAAGAGTGAAATTTCATGTGATGTGAATGTGATAACCTGAGCATAAAATGTGAATAATGAGGGGAATAATAATAATAATAATAATAATAATAATAATAATAATAATAATAATAATAATAATAATAATAATAATAATTAATAATAATAATGATAATAATGATAATAATAAATAATAATAATAATGATAAAAATAATAATTCCTACAACAACAAGTAAGGCAACAATAACGTTACTGAACACTAGTTCTGATATCATCTCCATATCTCTCTATTTTCGGCAACCTCTCCAACGCTGAATTCGCTTCTATCCCTTCTTCCTTTCTCTCCTTCTGTCTCTCTCTGTCTCTCTCTGTCTCTCTCTCTGTCTCTCTGTCTCTCTCTCTCTCTCTCACTCATTCTCGCATTCCCTTTCCAAGTCGCTCTAATATGGTTCCTAATTTCTCCTTTTTTTTTATCCTGTTTCTCTAAATTACATCTTTTTGTCTTTTTTTTTAAATGTTCTCTCTATTTTCTCTGATTTACGCTTATCCATCTACCTCACACACATTGGAAGACAGTCACCTTTTACGTCTATCTTTCTTCATTCCTCTCTCCTTCCTTTATTCGTTCATTTCTGCTTATCTACTGCCTCTCAATCACTTCTACATTTCTCACACGCATACATTTATATATAATTATATATAT
>NC_068983.1:76192175-76193157 GCF_001194135.2 Octopus bimaculoides
TATATATATATATATATATATATATTTTATATTTACTTTTTTTTATATTTTTTATATTTACTTTTTATATATTTTAATATTTACTTTTTATGTATCTTTGTGTTTTTACACATCGTATTTATGTGTTTATTACACATCGTTTTTATATATATTATATTTTATATTTTATATGTATCTTCATTGCATTTACATTTCTCCTTTCATATCTACATCTTTTATTTTGACTTTTCTATGTATTTTCTATGTACTTTTTTTTTTTAATATGTGGGGTAGATGAGGCCCATTAGCCAAGTGAAGGCAACTCTTCTAGGAGAAGGACACTCCGACATAAAACCAGGTCCATGACTTCTGTGGGAGCAGACTAGGCTCTTTTTTTTATGAGGTCGTGGTTAGGACAACCAGTATAGGAGAATAAAACTCCGAATTCAAATTGATCTACCACTGCTGGCTTGCAGTCTCCTTTTGAGGAAAAGCCTAGGAGAGGATACTCTGATATAAAATCTGCAGTCAACTTAGTACTAGTCATCTTGCTCTCGCTTGTCACTGGATTGGGAGGCCAAAGGGAGAAAAAAGGGAGGGTAGTGTTGGGTTTGCAATTAGAAGTAATTTAATGAAAGACCTAGAACAACCACAAAGTATAAATGACCGCATGATGAAACTCCGGATCCTTCACTCTTGTGGACGCTTTGTGACTGTTTTCTCCATCTATGCTCCCACACTCTCACCAAATGAAGAAAATATCCATGCATTCTATGAGGAACTTAGAAGTAGTATCCTCTCAGTCCCTCTGAATGAGAAGTTGGTTGTGCTCGGCGACTTCAATGCACGTGTTGGCAGGGACAATAGTGCTTGGAATGTATTTGGGCGGTATGGAATAGGTAAGGTGAACAAAAATGGTTTACACCTGCTACAAATGTGCTCTGAACTAGGGTTGGCTGTTGGGAACACATTTTTTCACCATAAGCTGAAACATAAAGTCACC
>NC_068983.1:76195625-76199924 GCF_001194135.2 Octopus bimaculoides
ATATATATATATATATATATATATATATACATACATACATACACATAGGTGTGTGTGTGTGTGCTCTGAGATAATGTGTATTCGTGTCTGAATACGGCAACGCAGTCCGTTTACGTTCCTATATATGCATCTGGATATATACGTGTATGTAAATGTATTTTTGTGTAGGTATGTATTGACTGACGAATTGTTTTTCAGGTAATGTTTTACTATTATATGGCAGTGATATATGCAACAAGAGACTCTACTACGTGTGATATTGTTTGACGCATCATGGAAGACTGTTATTAAATATTTATGGAATATTATCTAGGAAACACATCATATATTCTGAAAAGTTACACAGTTGTGTTTATACTTCGTATAAAAAATATTTCACTTATTTTGTTAGTCATCATATGATGTTAGTTCAGTCATCATATGGTGATAGTTCTGAAATGATTATTATTATCATTAATAATATAATCAGTATTGTCATTTCGTGAAGTAGCAGTTCATCTTGTTGGTGTTGCTGTTGCTGTTCATTTCAATGCTTTTATTGGAGTAGATGATGCTGAAATAGATTTCCTTATTTGTTATCATGTCTTTGATAATTGTATTCTTCTTACTGTTCTTCTAGCTAACTTACTCATAAGAAATTTATACACGATACAACATATTTAGAGATAACATAAACATATATCACTCGCAAGTCTATTTTACGGGCGTGTATATAGGTATGTATGAATGCGTGTGTTTGCGTATATATATATATATATATATATATATATATATATATATATATATATATATTTATAAATGCATGTATATTTTTCAATGTGTACGAATAACAAGGAAAACACAGATAAATAATTACCAGGGTAGCTAAAGTTCCCATATGCGCCAAAGATATTACAGACTACGTCTAAAGGTAGAAATTTCAAGGTTAAGTGAAATGATTTTGTATAATATGGATAAATTAAGAAATGGAGTCAAATGCAGGTGTTATTCAAACCATTTATACTTCCAACATGTTTCGAAAAAAGTATTGAGATTATTCCAGAGGGAATAAAAATGATGTAAAACAATGCATTCATCTCGTTAGGGAAGAAAAGAAACAAAACACATCAATAAGCGATTTTAACCGAATGTGATTACCACCTACGCATATGTATAATGTACAAGAACGCTAGCAAGTTATTTTTTAAAAGAAGCCGTTAATATATTTGATGCGTTTTGTTTCTTTTCTTCCATGTCGAGATGAATGCATTGTTTTACATCATTTTAATTCCTTCCGGAATAATCTCCATATTTCTTTAGAAACATATGTTGGAAGTATAAAGGGTTTGAATAACACCTGCGTTTGACTCCATTCCTTAATTTATCCATGTTATGTATATATTAAGACTGCTACTACCTGATACCTGCTACCAAGCCGTCTTAAAAGTATGTGTTCCCCCCTAGCTGGATGGCACGCCAGTCCATCGCAGCTTGTACTCAAGTAACAGAAGAAAGAGTGAGAGAAAGTTGGGGTCAAAGAGTACAATAGGGGTCGCCACAACCCCCTTCCGGAGCCTCGTGGAGCTTTATGTGTTTTCGCTCAATAAACACACACAACGCCCGGTCTGGGAATCGAAACTGCGATCCTCCGACCGCGGGTCCGCTGCCCTAACCACTGGGCCATTGCGCTTCCATTTTATAACTGAGTTCGGCAGAATATACTTGTTTAAATAAGAAGCTAGGTAGAAGTAAAATATAGACTGAAGCTATAGTTGGGTGTAGTGGTAGAGAAGATGGGAGTGTACACAATGTAGGTGGCGGAAACCGTTATAGAACTGCCAAATGTGTACTGGTTTTCCCTATGCACAGACATGTATGTAGACTTAATTCGTTGCTCGGTTTCCTACCACCGCCCACTTACTGGTTGTTTTTAGCGGTGTTAGTGTTGGAAGCATTATGGACATGTCTCTGGTTTGAGTAAGACATTCTCCTTTCTTGTTACAAGTCTCGGAGCTATAAAATTGCCTCTGATATATAAAGTTCGCCTGTCACTGCCAAAATATTATCTTTAAGATATTGTCTTAGCGCAAGTGTATATTTAACACTATGACAATTTTAACAATCCTTTGAATATGCACACAAAACATTAACGTTTGAGATAAATCAATTATGATCTATGGTAATAAAATTAAAACATCAAAATTAGATACTGAGTCATTTATTATAATACTTATTACAAAGCTCTAGAGGTGGCAAACTGAATTTACCAATTGTATACTCGGAAAGAAAACATTCATATTCAATTGCTATGTTTATAGACTGCACTATTTATTTAACTGATCAAATTAGTTCATTTTTTTTAGCTACTGTGTCTGTAATCCCTCAATTCCTTCTTTTTTGACTCCCTTCCTTCGCCTGTGGTTTCTCCTTAGTTTCCTATTTCTTTAATTGCTGTCGTTGATGAAGTGTTTAATATTCATCATCATCATCATCATCATCATCATCATCATCATCATCATCATCATCATCATCATCATCATCACTACCTTCTTCTTCTTCTTCTTCTTCTTCTTCTTCTTCTTCTTCTTCTTCTTCTTCTTCTATATTTACTTACCACTCTGCATGTTCCTATTTCAATTTCCGCCGGGTTCTGTGGGTGATCAAATGAGTATGAATTAACTAGACAGCAGGGTAAGAGGGTAGTGTCGATTAAATACATTATGCTCTCTTTTCAAAATACACAGCCCTCAGTTTGTGATATGAACATCAATGTTTATTTTTACAAAGAAAGCAACAGATCGAAACGTATCAGCTGAAAAATGAGATCCTACTTAACAATAAACAATCTAGCAGAAAAAGGGATGACCTATGGTTTAAACAACGATAGAGAAGATTATAATTATTTACATTCCTGCAGTCAAAACAGTCACTGGTTACATAATAGAAATATAAAGGTATAAAGTAAACTAAGACAGTATGTTAGTTATGGAATATCTTTTATATTACAACTTGATTGAAAAAAGATACAACACCAACACTGTTATTGAAATCGTATTTTGCACGGAATATATTATGTATTGTATATATTCTGTTGTGAAAATGCAACAAAGGTATCGTTATATAAGAAATGATATTTAAAGCACGACATACGTTACATACAACCATTCAACGCATATCCGATATAATGCAACTACAGAATCCGAATATATTACTTTAACAGAAATGTACAGTACTAGCAATAAGCAGACTGGTCATATTGTTCTACAATCTAACAGCTGATTGCTAATATTCATGTAATAATTTTTCCTTATTCTGAGAGCTGTGGTATATAGGAAACTAATACACACGTGTCTGCACGCGCGCGTGTATACATGCTTTGTATGTGTGTGATGTGAACGAGCCTTTGGCAACAAGAAGATGAATATACTTAACGCTTGAGAGATCGCACGTAGAAAAGTGACGGAGGGATTCATCAATGCGAAATTATATCTCTATTATTAAACCGTATCATTCATGTTCTAGAGTTCTATTGAGGTTATAACCTTGTATTTTAGGGCAAATTACATAACTGATAATGTTGTAATATGTCTAAAACTCAATAACCCCTCATCACACTTCTGTGCAGCCAGTCGTACGATATGTTGAATCCATTAGCTAAGAGGAATTACTGAGAGCTTCTTGCAAATCTTGAAACAAATTATTCTGAATAGTATACGTTATGTTGAAGAATGAGTTACATTTGTGAAAGCGTATATACATTTTAAAGTTTATTTCGTGTTTAGCAAAAAGACGTTGTATCAAATACAACTTTCACAAAAATACACACACATATACAAGTGAAGGCGTGTAGTGTGTTTGTTTCACAATCGTAAGGTCGGAGGTTAAATTTCAATTCGCATTGCTCCTGTCAACTCAGCTATGACGGATATCACCTAAGTGCTGGTGCAACCATGACTCCGTTCAATTATTAATTCCTGGTTATTTCGAAAAGAGAAGGGTCTTGAGGGTAGAGAGAGAGAGAGAGAGAGAGAGAGAGAGAGATAATGAGAGAGTGAATGTGTATTTGTGCGTATATATACATACCAAAAGCGATTGGTAAAAGTATGGAACAAAGACATATTTGCCTAGGATTGTCGGATTCTTGTACTCACGTGCATGTATGTTTGAGTGCGTGTGCATGTATGTATGTATGTATGTATATATATGTATGTCATCTTCGTAGTCATAAAGCAAGACCGATGATTGACTACCAGGCCGCTGGCGATGATGCTACACACCATACTAATCATGTCTGTCGGGCATGTGGAAGGGAGTGTGATT
>NC_068983.1:76199934-76200207 GCF_001194135.2 Octopus bimaculoides
ATACTAATCATGTCTGTCGGGCATGTGGAAGGGAGTGTGATTCAGCAGGAGGACTTAAACGACACGCAAAGGTACATGGAGCCCAATTACAACGACAGCCAGCTATTGCCAATAAAGGTTTTGGATGCCAATTCTGTGCACGACATTGACGATCTTTGGCTGGGCTAAAAAGTCACATTCGATCACAGCACCGTTAAGTTAAGCTTCGTGCAATGACCATACTCGATAACGAGGGGCAGCGATCATATATATATATATATATATATATATATA
>NC_068983.1:76200671-76203713 GCF_001194135.2 Octopus bimaculoides
GGAAGAAAAGAGTGATAAATCTAGTTGCATGGTCACCTAGTTTCCAGATCTGGCATCACTGGTCTTTTACTGCAAATGTTATCTGGAGTTGTATTTAAATGAATCGATTCAGAATTAACGATACGCTAAAGTAGGCAACATTATCTAGAAGTTTTGTCGTTGTGACCGTCCAAACTGTCGGATGCTGTTTTATATCGCTGGTCAAAACGCGCTTTGCATCGTTTTAGTTTTAGAATGATGCCACCCCGCTGCCTAAGCGAGCAGGCCATCATTCCATCCACCCCACTATCGGAAGACTAGACCGTCGCAGGGTTACCAATTTACAGCTGAGTGGACGAGAGCAAAGGGAAATGAATTGTGTTGCTGAAGAGTACAACAAACTGCTCGATCCGGGAATCGAACCCACGATTTTGCGATCGTGAGCGCAACACCCTGGATACTAGGTAAACCAACCTCACGCGAATACATTATTATAAGTCTCAATTAGTTATTATACGTCTGAATTAATTCGACAGCGAATGTCATTATTTGGTCCCGTTTGAAGGCGGCGAGCTAGCAGAACCGTTATCAAGCCGGGCGAAATGCTTAGCGGTATTTCGTCAGCCGCTACATTCTGAGTTCAAATTCCGCCAAGGTTGACTTTGCCTGTCATCCTTTCGGGGTCGATAAATTAAGTACCAGTTACGCACTGGGGTCGATGTAATCGACTTAATCCGTTCGTCTGTTCTTGTTTGTTCCCTCTATGTTTAGCCCCTTGTGGGCAATAACGAAATAGGTATTTCGTCTGCCGCTACGTTCAGAGTTCAAATTCCATCGAGGTCGACTTTGCCTTTCATCCTTTCGAGGTCAATAAAATAACTACCAGTTATGCACTGGGGTCGATGTAATCGACTAGCCTCCTTCCCCCAAAAATTTTCGTGGACTTGTGACTAGAGTAGAAATAATTATTTGCTCCCGTTTGGAATCAACATATAAATAGCTCAAGATGTCTTATAGCTCCTAACTTCGGATGACTCTGTAGATAATATCACCACTCATATACATTTTCGTGACTAATTTAATTAATTGCCCCTTAGATCAGTGAAAATAAAGTTTTTCTGACCCCTTTGGTTGCACTTCACCTTACAGGTATCTTATTTAATTGTAACTCAGGATGTGTTACTCTAAGCACATCGATTCTCTTCGCCTCGTGATGCATTACTAATTCTCATATTTCCAACTATTTTCTTAAAAAAGGAAAATGAATCAATATTTTTCTGAATAACATATGTATGATTAACTATTACCTTCTCTTTCCTACCATTTCAAGAGCTGTTGCCAAACTCTTATGGTTTAATCAACAGTTACATTAGTCATTCAATTAGCTGTCAGGATTTTGTGGGAATCTCAATTCAATTAAGAAACAGGCTTCAACTAGCAATAATATTAACTGCTATAAATTTAAAGCTGATGTGGTGTGGAGTAAAGAGAAATGGAAGCAAGAGGTAATGGCAATGATTAGAGATATAGGGAGGTATGAAATACGAAAAGATAGCTAGCTAGGCAGATAGATAGAAAGCCCAAAAGAGAGAGAAGTCATATATCGTCATAGAACAGTTTCAAACAAAAGGATGATGTGATATTGGTAGATGAAATATATAAGAAAAGAATGCAATTCAAATGGATTTCATATTTGTTTTGTAGCAGAGAATGGTATTTTATTTTGGAATATCTGACAACAAATATTTACAAAATTACAGAGAAGACTGGAAAATAATTGCCTACAGATTATCGAGGCGTAGAAAAAATTGACAAAACAAACATTCTGACGTTGAGCGATGATGTTACATTCGTTTTGCACATTTCTTAAGCAACAGCGCGTGTTCAACAGCACAAACTAAAATGTATTTCCCATTTGAGTTATAAACATTTCTACTACACACACACACACACACACACACACACACACACACATATATATATATATTTAGGTATGTGTATATATATATATATATACTGAAATTGAGGACGCATGGCCTAGTGGTTAAAGTGTTGTACTCACGATCACAAGATTTTGGTTTCAATTCCTAGAACGGGTGGAGCGTTGTGTTCTTCAGCATAACATGTCATCTCACATTGCTCTGCGACCACTTCGACACATGACGTGCAACACACTGTGCACCGGTCCGGGTAACGTTGATTTGATAGAAGGAGTATGCTTAATGTAAAGTATATACATTTGACCACTATAAACGAATCAGTTATGCAGGTCGTTCGGCAAAGCTGAACACTCATACACCGAGAGAGTCCATCACAAACACACACACACACACATATTATTAACTTAAACAGCAGGTTGCAATATTTCACAAAAAAGGAGAATGATGATTGTCACTAAATGTGACTAGGTTGTTAAGAAACACCTATATTGCCAGAAGTAAGAGCTAAAATGCTCTAATGCTGTAGTTAATGAACATGAATGAAAACATATGCACTAACACAGACCTGAATCGTCCGAAAAGTGCTGATCGAGAATTCGTAATACTGACGTCAGTTTCGGTAATTTCCGTTGCCTCATCATTTCAGCCCGCTTGATCTCAGTTTTATATATATCCTGGACCCACCCGTGATCCGTTGGGTGATTGACGGTTTAGGTTATAAAGCATTGAAACTGATTTCAACATTGCATTGAAATGGAAGTGAATTTTATGATGATTCAGTTAACAACAAACAAACCTGGCATAACTATAAATGTGTACACCACCGACTTTGTTGTCTCATAACTTCCAGAAAAATGGATACACTTTAACGAAATTTTGAACACATACCGCTTAGATGCTGTAAATTTAGAGTATGTAGGGACTTATGAGAACACATTTTTTCAGGGTCGTAGGGAGAGGAATTTCGTAAAATTCACACGATCCATTTATTCCCCTCATTACTTTCAGGAAAATGGATATCTTTTATTGAAATTTTATACAAATACCTTTCAAACAGCATAGACTACGAGTATGAAGAAATTTGATGGGAAATTTATATATATATATATATATATATATATAT
>NC_068983.1:76204161-76205356 GCF_001194135.2 Octopus bimaculoides
CATATATATATATATATATATATATATATACGCACATCCACAAATACATAACCTTCATTCGAGAACAATGGTTGCTTACTTCATTAAAATAATACTTAATGTACGTACGTAACCGTTGCTTCACCTCAACTCTGTGCATCATTTCCATGTCGATGTTAGACATTAGGCAATATTAAAATTAAATTGCATTTTAGGCTTTGCCTGAAGGCACTACATAATGTTTCATACATTAATTTTCTACACTTCCGAGTGGTTGTAAGATTTGGTGATATTGTAATTAATCATGTGTTTCTCTAGCAAAGGAAAACAGAATTATTTCTTAGCATTGCAGAAAAATTTCATATATTCATTTCTGCTCAAGGCACAAGTCCCGAAAGAAAAATCTCGAATATTAATAACATCAGGTAACAACTTGAACAGAAAAATGGCAAACTCACCACATTCCAACATAGAAAATATTTCTATATTGGCTAATCTTTTATCTTTTACTTGTTTCAGTCATTTGTCTGCGGCCATGCTGGGGAACTGCCTTGAAGGGTTTTGGTCGAATAAATCGACCCCAGAACGTACTCTATACAATAGGCTTTTGGTTTCTATCTTCCAAATCCGCTCACTAGACTTTTATTCGGCCCAAAACTACAGTAGAAGGCACTTGCGAAAGGTGGCACGCAGGGGGACTGAACACGGAACAAGTGGTTGGGAAGAAAGCTTTTTACCTGTGCCTAATACATCTCATATAATGAATATGTACTATACAGCATAATCTCCTCTAGAATCTAAAAACATTTACAAACCTAACTGAAAAACATTCCTTTAAGCCCACGTTATTCTAATTATAGTATTGATAAAAGAGATGCTCCTAAATAATTTTCTAACTGTACACTTGGATATCATTCCCTTAAAACATATGAAATTTGAACTATCATTGGTATGCATCTGAACAGACTTGACAGACGCATGCAAGAAAATATTCGAGATAAAAAAAAACAAAAAAAAAACTCATACACAGCAAAAATCTACGGCGTTTATTAAAAGAACATGGTTGCTGCATGTTTACAGTTGTTATCGTATTTGAAGATATTCGTGTAGTGACTGAATGGATGACAAGGAAAGCATGCTGCCGTAAAGACAAATATAACATTTTCTGGCAGCACCACTGCCGGGAGCTGTTTGTTTCATATATATATATATATAT
>NC_068983.1:76205366-76205982 GCF_001194135.2 Octopus bimaculoides
CAACAAAGTCCTTTTCAAAATAATTTTTAATTTAATCTACTGTTTGAAACATGAATAAAAAAAAAACGTGGGGATTATTTTAATTCGCCAGTATTTCAGTATACAACGCAAAACAACTGCCAAACAAACAGAAAAACCACGAGCGAACAACATTGCCAAACACACGAACAACTGGCAATGAAAACACATCGGAGAAAAATGCGGTATTATACTACATCTGACAGCAACAACAACAATGGCGATGGTGACTTCTGACTAATGCTTGCCTTTGTAGCAGTCTATGGGAACAAGAACAGTGTAGTCGTGTTAGATCCCACGGATATAGATGTCCTACTCATCTTGCAAATCCACAAAGGAATGCCACAACTGTGTCCTCTAAAGGTTAGCGAGAGGAAACCCAGCGGATGTACATGTGGAAATAAAATCCATTATTATTATTATTATTATTATTATTATTATTAATATTATTATTATTATTATTATTATTATTATTTTATGTTTGACTTTTGTTTTGCATTTGTACAAGTTGGATCCAAGTCTCACCCAGAGACCTCAAGAGACAAGTTAGAAGTTCATGTAGGTGTTATGCCTAGGGTACCATATATTTGGATTTGTA
>NC_068983.1:76208737-76210634 GCF_001194135.2 Octopus bimaculoides
CGGGCAGCTTTAGCACATACCTTTTGCTTGATGGTTTCTATTGTGGGATCAATGTCAACTATGGTTTTCATATTATATTTTTTCTTTAGTTTATGGGTCTTTGTAGGTTTGATACTCTTGTCAAATTTAAGGTTTTTCAAACATTCTATGTCAGATCTAAGCAGCTTAATTTGGTGTTGAATGCGTTCTTGCCAAGAAGGCTTTTTGTGGGAGTGTTGTCTTTTTCTAATCTTTTCTTCATTATTATTATTATATTATTATTATTATTATTATTATTATTATTATTTTATATTCATTACATTTTAAAAGGATTGACAATACGAAAATAGACAATACGAAAAGCGCGATGCAATTGCAATAGATATTTTATTGGTTGTACGATATTTCGACAGCAAGCCTATCTTTGTCGAGTTCAAAAGTGATAAAAATTCAAAATTATAGAAATTCAAATCCAAAATATGAACGAGAGCAGCCAGCATCCACACGTTGATAGAATGACAGCATCAGTGTTCAAATTTCAATTTTACAACTGGCAAAAAGAAAAAGCAAGAAAGAGAAAAGAAAACGAAAACAGTTTTGTGTAAATTTGATGAAATTCTGTTATTTTATTCATTCTTCCAGTGCGTGATGTTAATAACGTGGCTTCTCCAGATATTCTGCCTAAACGGTGAACAGGTGTGGTCGTCGTTAGACAAACACCTCTGACCCCAGCTCATCTCCTTGACTGAGCTGCAGTCCTGTGTCAAGAAGAGACCCAGACAGGCTGAGTGGCTTCTGGAATGTTGCTAGTAACTTATTGTCCTCTATCAGGCGGGAAAGTCGATCAGTGGAACATCTACTCTTGAGTTTTATAGAGGGTTAGTGGTGGGAAAGTGCGATGACGCACTTGGAGAGGTGGTGGGCGTCTATGAAGTCAAACTGACCGGAGGACATTCGAGCCTGTGACGATGGATACCTTCTAGTGTCCATGCCTTACTGACTTGTGGAGTTATGTCGAACAGTTGTTGTCGCATATAGGACATATCCGCCGCATTCATATCGTCAGGAAAGGCAGACAATTTTCCTCTGTATGGTAGGTCAAATTAAAAGAATTGAAGAAAGACACTTTTCGGCCAATCCCTTATCAACTTTCTTAAATTTCACTTGGACAGGAGGACGAGGGTGGAGAGAGAAGTGATACCCCCACAGTACATTTGCTGAAAGGTGGGTAAATGTACTGAAAATGGCTCGTCTGAGTGGACCTACTCTAATAACACTGGTCAACAGCCAATTTTCACCAGGGATATTATATGATGTTTTATATGTAGTTTTGTCCGCTGATTTCAAAAATGTAATCGGTTTCCTTCTATCAGGCACAGATTTTCTGTAATTTTATGTTTTCATAATCTTTTCTTTTCATAAATTTTACTTTCTGTTTAAGGTGCCAAGTCATCATCAAATTCTACTCAGGATGTCAAGGCATTGCAAGAACAGTCCTGATATATTTTGTTATGTCTGTGGTTCATTTACCACCAAAGCTCAGCAATGTGTCATCACAAGTGAAATCAAGAAGGTCTGCCAGTTATACTTTGGCTGCTCTCTTGAGGGTCAAGATAAGAGTTGGGCCCCACACATCATCTGCTCAGCTTGTTCAAATGGACTAAGAGATTGGCTAAAAAAGAAGGAGAGAGCAATGTCGTTTGCAATACCTATGATATGGAGAGAGCCAAAGGATCATTTCCTGGGCTGTTATTTCTGCAGTGTTAATGTATGTGGGTTTACTGTAAAGACCAAGCATAAAATTGTGTATCAGCAAGAAGACCAGTACCACACAACGATGATGATCTTCCTATTCCAATACCACCAGAAAATGGCCTTCAGATGTCTGACGAAAATGTATTTCCTGAAGAAAATACTA
>NC_068983.1:76211040-76214532 GCF_001194135.2 Octopus bimaculoides
GGCAATAAGAAACCATCCATTCTCATAGGACATTCAGTGCACCTGAAGGAATGTTATGAAAATATGCAAGTACTCCTCAATGCCATAAAGTATACAAACTACAGCTGGAAAATCTGTGGAGACTTGAAAGTGATTGGAATGTTGATGGGAATGCAATCTGGGTTCAAGAAATATTGTTGCTTTTTATGCCTATGGGACAGTCATGCAACTAACAAGCTCTATGTGCAATCAGAGTGGCCTTTGCGAAACTCATATGAGCCGGGAGTTTCTAGCGTCCAGAGCATGCCACTTTTAAACCCAGAAAATGTTCTTTTTCACCCTCTTCATATAAAGCTTGGCCTCATGAAACAATTCGTGAAGACACTTGCCCGAAAAAACTCAAAAGGTTTTGAATATGTGAAGGCCAAATTTCCTAAAATCACCGAGGCAAAACTGCAGGAGGGCGTATTCATAGGTCCGCAGATAAAAGAACTCTTGAAGGACAACCACTTCCTCACAGCACTGGATGAGATTGAGCTTAAAGCCTGGGAATCCTTCAAATGGCTCTGTGAAAATTTCCTAGGCAACAAGAGATCTCTAGAGTTTAGAAATGGAGTGAAATGTCTTCTAGACTCCTACGCTGCAATGGGCTGTCGGATGTCACTAAAAGTCCATTTCCTTGATTCACATCTGGACTTTTTTGCAGAGAACCTTAGAGCAGTGTCTGATGAGCAAGTGCAATGCTTTCATCGAGATATTGCATCGATGGAACAACGATATCAAGGATTTTGGAATGCAGGAATGTTAGCTGACTACTGTTGGATGTTATACAGGGATGAACCTGAGACAAAACACCATAGAAAGTCCAAATCTCAAAGATTTTAAGTTGTTATACGTTCGAGTGTATTCTAACTTATTTGTACACAATAATTTTAATTTTGTACAATAAACAGCCATGAAATTATCGTATCTTGTATTCATTATACTTTATATAGACATGCTTTACGTATCCTATAAGTTAAAACAGCAGGTATCATTAACATGAAAATATGACCTGATAGAGGAAATCGGACTTCAGATTCGTAATCAGTGTCAAAAATTAACCCAGAAAAGTCAATCAGCAACTCTGATGATTAAAAAAAGTTTCATTTTGTTGACCAGTATAATTCGCCAATTTGAGGAAGAGACGTGTACTCTTCCCGAGTACTCTCGAAGCGTCGGGTGGTTCAGGATTGGTGGGGTATCTGTACCAACCCTGGCTCATCCACGCTATTGGGGAAATCGCATTGCTATGATTTTCTTGTTTAATGTTCATTGTTATTGTTTTCCTAATTGCTTACTCGTCTTCTATAAAAAATCCCACTGTCCCCGTCCACTGTATTGTCCCCTATATGTCGGTCCCAGTGGCCAGTAAATGAAATAATAATTATCGTTATTATCATTATCATCATCGTCATCATTCTTCTTCTTCTTCTTCTATTATTATTATTATTATTATTATTATTATTATTATTATTATTATTATTATTATTATTATTATTATTATTATTATTGCTTCTCTTTATCACAGGTTTTGTTGGAGCTCCTGGAGTCTTACATGCATAGCGAGCTTGCTACCTGCAGCCTACTGTCCATTCTTTTCAGTTATCTATTACTTTCTTGACTATTCTGACCGTGTCAAGGACGCAAACATTTTGTAACAGTTCTACTCGGCATTCTATTCCGATTTCCTGTATATTTCTCTTGATGCTTTCTGATACTGTTCTCAAGGAGCCAGCAATGATTGGCACTATCTTCACCTTCCTTATTTTCCATAGCCTGGTTGTTTCGTGCTTAAGACGGTTGTATTTATCTATCTTTTCACCTTCCTTCTGGAATATTCGTGAGTCAAAGGGGGCATGCAACATCAACTGCATAGCATGTGTAGTGCAACTTGTCATCCACCACTAGGTCCGGTCTATTATGCTTTAGCATCTGATCTGTTTGGATTGGAGAATCCTAGAGGATTTTGTTAGTCTCCGACTCCGCCAACCCCTGCGGTTTGTGCTCACGCCACGTCTTGCCTCTCTCTAGCCCCCACTTTTCTCACAGTTTCTAATGTAGCACTTTCTCTACTTGATCGTATCGCCGCAACTTGTGGTTTTGGGCCAGTGTAGGACATTCGTTCGTGATATGGGTAATGGTTTCATCCACTTTATTGCAGATGCAGCACAGCAGAGATACTTGCACATTCCTAAGATTGACTCTCCAGTTCGTGGTCAAAACTTGGTCTTGCGCTGCCAGTATACTGCTCTCACTCTCTTTTTTTTAGTATTCCTTTCATCAGTCATTCTATCCCATTTTTTCCAGCAACTTCCGTTGCAGCTGCATAGAATTCATTGTGTAGTCCCTGCCTGCGTAATTCTTCTTCATGTCCTTTTTACACTTCTTTTATTTTTCCTTTTTTCTCAAATTTCATTACTCCTACGTTCCTAACCGTCACTAGCAAGGTTTCCTCAATTTGGTCTGTCTGTCTGTCTGTCGGTCTGTCTCTCTATCTATCTTTCTGTCTGTCTATCTATCTATCTATCTATCTATCTATCTATCTATCTATCTATCTATCTATCTATCTATCTATCTATCTATCTCTTTCTCTTAGGCACAAACACACAGATACACATACAGACTCCCTTTTGTATTCGTGTATCTCACTTTCTCCCTTCCTCCATCGCTCTCTATGTATCTACATACCTACTTACCTATCTGTCTGCCTGTTTATCTATCTATCTATCTATCTATCTATCTATCTATCTATCTATCTATCTATCTATCTATCTATCTATCTATCTAGCTAGCTAGCTACCTATATATAATGGACATAGCAAAGCTCATTCATGTTTATTCTTTGAGCCTAACATTAAGTATTTGCACATGATGCTCCTAGAATTATCAATTTCACATCAAATATTTGAAAATACGTAATGAAAGGGAATTTAAGGCTGTATATGCAATCACACGAAATAATCCATAAACCGAGAAATATTTATTTTTCAGCTGCAACTTCAAGAGCCGTGAATGCAAATATACCCTCAATTAATTTTCTGATCTTAATATATCTGTACCTTTATTCAAGTGAATTAATATATATTAAATATGCTCTCTTATAAAATAAAGCTTTATAATATTTTATCATTCTCAGTAGAACATCAGTAGAACAAAAGCATTTCAGAGGGAAAAACTGACAATTGTGAATAATGTATATAGTTAAACTGACATTTTGAAAATATGGCGTTATTTTAATGTGGCAAAATAGGAGGCTCTTGAAAAATTCAATGTTGTAACTTTGAATTTCATAATAAGTTTTATATGCAATATGAAACGTATTCTAGTTTTTCATTCTAAATCCCCATAGCAGCAAATATCTGTACCTGTTCAAAGTTATTACGTAACACACTACTGATTTGAGGACTGGTGAAAACAATACATACATACATATATATATATATATATATATATATATATATATACATATAC
>NC_068983.1:76215935-76219140 GCF_001194135.2 Octopus bimaculoides
CACAGATAAAATCCAGAGATTCTCTGTATAGGAGACACTTAGTAGTGCTCAAAAGTAGATTCCGATGTCTTTGCAGTGGCGAAATTCCTCAGGGTAAAAATAGCTATCAGAGGGGTCAAGTTGAGCGGATAGAGGCAATTATGTGGATAAACAAATTAGTTGTATTAAATATAACAGGTTATGGTATGACATACAAAATATGTATATATGTATACATGCAAAATGAGAGAAAGCAAAAAGCAGAGACTTTTAGACTATGAATATTTAAGTATAGAGATATTTATATTAATAGAGCCAACTTACACAGAGTACAAGCGACATAGAAAATATCAATCATAATGTTGGTAGACGTAGTTTATCGCAATACGCGGCCGTATGGAAGCAATCGACATTGGATAAGACAAGACCTTATATTTCTGATCTTAATGCAGAGAAGTTCAAAGATGTACTCTGAGTAAATTGGATCTAGCTATATACATACACCTACCATCAAATTCCATCTGGCACACTCGTCTCTAACAGTCTTGTGGCCCCTACTGTCATAATCATTAACTATTCCAAAACAGAAATCTAGCGATCAATTTTTACTGTTGTTGATTGATGATTAAACTTAACAGCTGTGAGACCGTTCTAATCTGTCAAGACAAGCTTGTAAATGTCCTGAAGAACATATTTGATGAAACAAATCAACAGCCTTCGTTTTTCTGTGCGCGGAAGTTCCATAACATCTCGACTAAAGCTCTAATAAAAAATCAATTTCCTTTCCTCTACTGTATAATCCATGAATCCCAAAAGGAAATATTTTACCTAAACTCGTTTTCACAGAGCTGTGACTACCTTTAATTCCCTGCATACTTAGTTGCATCTTTTCTCGCAGACCTCGTCCCATAAACGTGCGAGCCAAACATCACCTACACTAAGGGTGTAGTTTTAGACTAAATAATTATTTCTACTCTAGGTACAAAGCCTTGAAAAAAATTGGGGGAAAGGGGGCTAGTCGATTACATCGATCCCAGTGCGTAACTGGTACTTATTTCATCGTACCCGAAAAGATGAAAGGCAAAGTCAACTTTGGTGTAAAGACGGGTGAAACACCTCTAAGCATTTCACCCGGGGTGCTAACGATTCTGCCAGTTCACCGCCTTTGTTTCAGACTAAATAATGAAATAAATTGTAGTGATCTATGTGAAACTGCGGTTGATATTTTAAGGCAACTATTAGAAGAACAACGAAAGGTTTATTGATAAGAGGACTCAATACTGAGTGTAGAGTCAAATTCACATTAAATATCTCAATGTCTCTTTATTTAAGTCTCTCATTTAGATATCTTCCTTTGAAATATCAACACTTCGCCGTCCATAGAACTGTCTATAGATGAGATGTCTTTGAGAGAGAGAGAAAGAGAGAGAGAGAGAGAGAGAGAGAGAGAAAGAAAGAGAGAGAGAGAGAGAGAGAGAAGGAGAGAAATTTACTGGATTGATATTTTATTTATATAATCGGAGAAAACGAAAACAAGGTTAAAAAGCAAGATTTGAACCCAGAACGCGGAAAATCCCAAAATTCTACAACAGTTTCTGTCAGACAATCTGCGAACTGTGCTATTTTACTGTACTGTTCACCTAGTCTCTAGTGGGACCTGTTAAAGTCGTTATGTCGGCTTACTATATTAAATATGCTCGACCTTACTTATGTATAAATTGTAATGGCCTCTAATACAAATATCTCTCACTGTTGAGTTACTCAAGATAGTGTAGAATATCTCGGTTATATATGGATTTTGCATGTGTATAGAATATTCAAAGGAATGAAATACTACATTATCTGCACAGAGAAGGTAGAGATAATGGTAAAAAAATTGTAGATGGAAGTGCGTCACTTCATGATATACTTTTATAGCTCCATCTAACACAAGCTTTCGAAACTTGCGATTACGGACGAAAGGAATCTATTTCACGAGAAGCTTCCCATTCCAGACAACGTCTAAGGCAGATGTAAAGTGTAATAACATCCTTTTCTCACAATACCCTGAACGAGGGAACTGTAGTTAATTATGCTAAACAATAAGTTTACATTGAGAGACGTACATATATGTATGGATTTCTGGGAATGAATTGTACGCCACGTTCGACTGTTTAGAGTAATTTTTCTGGTTACATATGATTCGAGTTAACAACTACTTGCTACTTTTTTTGTTCAGTACCTTAACAACGCAATCACATGCATTCTCTCCACTTAAAATATACGCTAATTATAATTTTGATCGAGACCTATAATATATATATATATATACATACATATATATATATATATATATATATATATAACCACTAAAAGTAACAACACAAAAACAAAATAATGAAGCTACTTTTCAGAAGCACCAAATCTTACTTTGTAATCGCAAAATTATGAGTTCTTCGTGCTTTGAAACTTGCAGCTATCCATCGACCATTTGTTCCTGGTGATTACAGTTTTCTCAATTGCTAAGCAGCAATGGCCATTAATACTGGAGTCAACAGGTTTTCTGTCGAAAAATTAGGGAATATTCCGGCACATAATGACAATAATGAGGACATTAATTGATGGACATTTACAAGATAAGCTTTGATGAAATTCATTTTTTTCTTATTTTGGTATTTATCTGCGAAATTGCGTAAACTAAAACAACGGGAAAAAAAACTAAATAAAACGAATACTCTGTAAATGAAATACAGACTTACGTATAGAGAAATATGGAGCCATACAGATAAGTCTCCATGCACATATACAAGCGAATATCATAATATATCTTTATACACAAACACACACACACACACAGGCACACTAACATACACACACACACACACACACACACACACACACACACACACACACACACACACGAACACACATACAAACACATACATACACAGAGAAACATTCAGGCATGCATACACACAGGCTCGTGCATACATACATAAAAGCCACACAAACGCATAAGCATGTATGTAGAGAATTAAATCAGATATAAATTAAAACTTGGGAATACTCAGACAAAAACAATTTTTATACTGTTCTTTTTTTATCAATCTATGCGTATATAAAATACTACTGAAATAAACACACATATGTATGCAGGTACAGCATCTCACAGATGTACACATCCGCTTTAGTTTATGTATGTGAATATATAAATCTTTATATAGATATATGTACATATTTATTGGTG
>NC_068983.1:76219802-76222342 GCF_001194135.2 Octopus bimaculoides
TATATATATATGTGTGTATATATATATATATATATATACATATATATGTGTGTGTGTGTATATATGTGTATGTGTGTGTGTGTGTGTGTGTGTTTGAGTGTGCGTGCGTGTGTGTGTGTGTGTGTGTGTGTGTGTGTGTGTGTGTGTTTGTGTGCGCGTGTGTGTGTCTGTGTCTGTACATATATAGATAGATCTTAATGACTTCCTAAATATCATTGGTGAAAAATGGATGTAGAGTAATTGCAGAAAAAACATTGAAAATACAAGTAAAAGCTGAATTTCTTAAAGCTGTTTCGGTGAAATGTTAAATACTTTCCAAAATTCAAAATTGTATTTGTTCCTCGCTTACTATTTCATATTTTTCAATTTTTATAAATTATTTTATATATAAGTTTTCACATCGACTGTTTCTTTTAATAGTTTAGTTTCCGATAGGAACTGGAATTTATGTGTTTACTAAAAGTGATAAGCCTCCGACAATTTCCTCATTTTACGTATATCTAATTTCAGATTCATGGCTTAACTCACTACTACTTTTCAGACATGTATATCATCGGAGCAGCGTTCTGTGTCTATAGGAATATATGTATATCTCCATAAAAAAAGGAAATATTACTTTGCTTGTTTGTGTCTGCGCGTGCGCTTGTATTAAGCCAGCCATACTCGGGGACACGCTCACGTGCCCACTCACAGAACAATGTAAACGGATCTCTGTTGGGTTCGGCGATTACTTTTCCAGTTGTTCGACCAAATGAACGAAAACTTACTTTATGATTGAATGTTAGTTTAAGTATATCTACATGCACTTATGTATATTTATATACATACATATTTACATACGCATATATACATACGCATATATACATACATAAATTTATATACGCACGCACACACACACAAATATACATGTTTTTATGTATATATCAGGTTTGTGTATCTTCTATTGCAGTTCTTGATGATTAGATTTTCAATTAGCAGCTGCTATTTCTCCTCTTAGGCACCCTTTCTGCTCAGTAGGTAGCTATTTATCACTATTATTATTATTATTATTGCTTTAATTATTAAGGCAGTGAGCTGGAAAAAACGTTAGCGTGTCGAACAAAATGTTTAGCGGTATTTCGTCTGTCTTTACGTCCTGAGTTCAAATTCATCAGCAGTACTGTTTTCTGCAAGTGCTCCACCCTTATTGCAGCCCCTATTTGTTCCTTGTACTTCTCGAGATTTTTGCTTACTGTTCCCTGGGCTCTTGCTGCTACCTTTTTCATCGGCCACAACTGCTTAACTTCCCAATCTAACCTGTCATATCTCTCAGCTTTCTTCTTCTTCTTCTTCTTCTTCTTCTTCTTCTTCTTCTTCTTCTTCTTCTTCTTCTTCTTCTTCTTCTTCTTCTTCTTCTTCTTCTTCTTCTTCTTCTTCTTCTTCTTCTTCTTCTTCTTCTTCTTCTTCTTCTTCTTGTTATTATCATTGAAAATAGTTAAAAGTTTTGATTGAAAATTAATTTTTACTGCTATTTGCTCGTGCCTCTGGGAAAGATAAGTTGACGAAAATACAGTTAGGTTCATGACGAATGTCCTCCTAAAATTGGAGCGATAGGTGTGCTAATTTGTGGACGTGCATAAATTACATTCACGTACACAAACGCATCCTGCGTTTATATATACAGATAACAGTTACTTTTACTTTTTGCTGAAACTGAGTAGTTATAATAATTATAGTTAGTTGTCTCCTGAAAGTAGATATTCGTAGAGTGAAAGGACACTTATTTATGAGAAATGTGAAAACAAAGAGTAACTTTTCCTTTATTTGCACATTGCCTTATTTTAAATAGAAATCACTCTCCTGACAATCTCACTTGTGAGGCATAGCTATATGTAGAGAATACCAAATCTAACACATACTGACTCTTCTTATTAAAGGTACTCACCAATAAAAGAAATCCTACTAGAATTCTATTTAGCTACACTAAATAATACAAGGAGGTTTCTTTTTGAAAGAAAAGCTAGCTGTTGTGATAGTGTTCTGTAGTCGAAAAGAGCTCACTGCTTGTTCAACGGCGCTCGGTATGTGGCAAAAGAAAATATTAGAAATAAAAAATTATCAACAAAGAAAACACATTACTACAAACAACAACACAGCCCAATGAAAGGTCAGAGTTTTCATTCAGATGTCATGAAAAAAGTAAAGAGACCATTGAGTTTTAAAAATATCTAATCATATCTCATCATATCAGTCTTTGGTTGTCATCATGGTGGATTTACTTCTTTCTCCTATATATTTTAGTTCGTTTATTTCTTTTGCCATTGATTTGCAATTTATTTGGAAACCTATTCTCTAGACACTAATCTCTCTTCCAAAACAAATAAAAAACATTTTACTGTCAACAGCTATGACAATTTAATGTTCATACACTGATATTTTACTATATCAATGCAGAGAGAGGGTTGTTGTTTTCTCAGTGTTTTTCGTGTTGACGGCTGTAGATTTTTTTCTTTTTCTGGTAAAGTTATTTTTGTTGTATTACTATCAAGGTAGATTATATG
>NC_068983.1:76222601-76225540 GCF_001194135.2 Octopus bimaculoides
ATATATATATATATATATATAATATACATATTTGTATATGACAGTGCTAGACTATATATTTGACATGTTTATTTAGTACCTAAGATACACAAAAGTGTTATTTTTGTTTTGGGGATAAAGAGATCTGTCCCCGCTTCCTCTAATATATAAAACCGTGTCGAAAGTATAGACCTGCACTTTCTCGATACATACGACGAAGCAAATATGGCGATTTGTGAAGAAAGAAGATGCAAAATGGTCCTATATCTTTCGAGAAATGACGAGCGCAGAAAATATAGAGAGAAATAGAAAGGCAGAAGATGGCATAATTCACTTATTTGTCCCTGATTTACGCCTCTTAAATCAACATTTCTACTCGATTTCAAAAAGTTATTTCTTAAGAAAACTAAATAAAAATTTCAAGCAAATATACTATGGTTAAAAAGATTTAAAATATATTCTGTCGGATGTGAATTGCCCTTGGAATATAAAGAAATGATTGTTATCTTCGTTCTGAGTTTAGGTGTAAAGTCTTATGCATATATGTATGCGTAGGAGTGATGTGAGATGAAAGATTCGGTGTGGCGTGTTTAACTGTGTAAGATTCGGAAGTGCTAATTTATGGTAAATGGTGACAAGCTTAGTTGAGAGTAAATTAGGCATCCTCATAGACTAGCGATTATTATGTGTACAACAGGTTAGGCGTTGTCCTAAGCTGTGTATTATTCTGTTGTGTGTATGCATACACTCACACATACACGCACATGCGTACATCATGCATATATACATACATACACATGTATGTTAGTACATATATGTAGCAAACAACCCTAGAATCACTATGCGCGTGTATATATATATATATATATATATATATATATATATGTATATGGATATGTGTGTATACGTGTGCGTGTGCGTATGCTTGTGTGCGTGTGTGCGCGCGCTTTTGTTTGCTGGTCAAAAGTCTCGAAGTGGTTTATCTTTTACCTTTCATCTTTTACTTGTTCCAGGAATTTGTGTGCAACCGTGCTGGGTCACCGCCTTGAAGTGTTTAGTCGAATAAGTCCAACCCGATACTTATATTCTAAACCTGGTACGTATTCTATCGATCCATTATGCCGGATTTGTAAGTTACGGGGACGTAAAAATACTAACACCAGTTGTCAAACTGTGTTGGGAAACGAATGCATGCACCAAGTCACATACACACGCATACGCACGCACATACACATACAAACACACACACACACATACACACAAAGATACATTTTCACACAGAAACGAAAACCTACACACATACACACACACACGCATATGTATGTAGGGGACGTACAGAAAAGAACCAGTCAAATATAGCTCCATAGGAAGGCAACATTTCAGAATTCTTTCAGAATTCTGCATTTGTAAGAAATGAAATATATAAAATTATATTCGATACTTCCAGATGGTAAGATTGCAATGCACTCATAATAAATGGCTTTATCGCAGGCAAACATTCGGTTATCATTCTAATATTACTAACAAATAAAAGTAAAAGAAAATGCAAGAGAGACGATTTATCAATAATCTGAAAGAAGGAGAACAAAATAGTATATGACATTATGAAACCAAATCATTTAAGCTGTATATTCAAAGTAGATTTATCGGAAGCAACTTAAAGGATGAAACTAATCTTTTTACGAACCAGGCACATCCATAGAGTCGGTACTTGACTTAGGTCTCAGGAGTATTAACCAGGCAGCAGACAATTCAAAATATCTTTTTAGTGGGAAGCTAGTTTATTAGAAGCTATTCCTTTTCACAATGGTGCACGTTCAACCAGCATTTCTTTACTGTCCTCATCATGACTTCTTTCTCATATTTTTTTCTAAATTACAGGTTGGGATATATTTTTAACAGAGCTAGAAACAATGGACAACCTACTTTATCTGTAAACTACATTTGTTTTCTCTTTCTCCTGTAAGCACACGGACTGAAATTTAAAAGAGATGGCTAGTTGATTATATCGACTCCAATATTCAACTCATACTTATTTTACCGAGCCCGAAAGGATGAAAAGATGAAAGACATATCGACTTTGGTTGAATTTGTACTGAGAATGTAAAACCGGAAAAAATGTCAATAAATATTTTGTCCGGCGTGCTAATGATTCTGCCAGCCTGCCATTTTTTATTTGATAAAATATTGTAACAACGATACAATTAACAAAGTGTTCTTTCCAGTGGAATACTTCAAGATAAACACACACACACAATCATTCATTCATACATACATAATACCTACATACATACATACATACATACATACATGCATACATACATAGTACCTACCTACCTATCTACATACATACATACATACATACGTACATACATACATACATACATACATACATATCAATAGAAGACCATACATAGACATATTAATAGAAAGCTCCGGAATGATAGTAGCATTGATCATCAAAGCAGTCTACCATGGACCAATAACCGGATTACGAATTCCCATTTGAAGGGCATGCGTTTGGAATCCAAGAACAAGAAATACCAACCAAATACTTCATGCACAAACGGGACAGAGACGCAGGAAAAGCAGCAAAATGCGACCAGCGATGCAGACTTTGTGGAGATAACACCGAAGATATTATCCACATCATAAGCAGTTGTTCGTAAATGTCATCACAGTATTATTTAGAACACTGTATAATGAGATCTGTTGGAAAGATAACCTCGAGACCAAAGAAATAAGAACCTATATAATGGTATAGCCAGTCATAATAAAAAGGAATAGCGGGGAAATGTCATAGTGAAGACCTTGATGTTGTTGAAATTCCAGTGAAGGAGTCTTGAATCTATGTTAGAAACTGACTGATTCTCTATTGGCAAGAAATCTTGAAATAAAACAGAATACTGACATACATACACACATACATACATACATACATATATATACATACATACATA
>NC_068983.1:76225730-76229188 GCF_001194135.2 Octopus bimaculoides
TATATATATATATATGTATATATATACGCACATACAGAAACACAGAGACAGACAGCGCAAATAACAGCAAGTATAGTAGGGGGAGCCTCTAATGGATTACTGAACTTCCTAGAAAGATTTAGAAATATCTCAACAAGTCCAATTTTACAACCTTGAAAAAGGTAAAAACACAGTGAGTGCTCTATATCTAGGAACCCTAATGATCTGTTTTCCTAGATACCCTGGCGAGACTGAATGACTGTGTTTATAATGAGTGGTGCTTGATTAGACTTGAACTGAGAAATAAATAGTTAAATCAACGACTATATCCGCTGCGATAGAGACAGCATCGTAAGCAATCTCAGCTATGACAACATTCAAACTCATTGAAAATGTAATGACTGATACGAACTTAAACGGTATTTTCTCTAATGAAAAACATTTCAAGCAGTTACTCAATATAAACGAAATAAAAATGGATACAGAAAATAACGAAAATAAAATTGATGTATAAACATTTAACCATACATTCTTCGAGACGTTTAAGGCCAATAACATCGGTTCTCGCCAGTGTCAAAAGTTCCTCTTTTGTTCTTACCTTATGTTGATGAGACAAACCTATTGTTTCTAAGTAGGTAATTTTCATGTGAGCCTTCAGGTGGCTGCCTTCATAGAGTATCAAACAGCCATCAGTTTATCGGCAGTTCGTATATTCCCATGTGCGTTACTCGTGTCTATGGCGAAAACGTTTTAATTTACAGGTTGAAAAATATTGTTAGCAATTGCATTTTGGCTTGATGCATCATTTGTTAATCTAGATTTCTCAATTTAATTTATATAGCTGGAAGACTTACCTACAACAGACCACTGTTGTGTAAAAAAGAGGAAAAAACATTTCTCTTTATTTGGTTAATGACGCAGATATGTAAACCCTTGATGTTTAGAATTGCATTGTAAATATTTAGGCACGTTGACGAAGAAAGACACAAAACAATACTGAGGCTTAAAATATACTTTATTCAAGAAAATACTCCAGAATCTAGTGACCCTGGCGTTGCCTATGTATAGATTTATAGATAGCTATTGATGTCTTTAGAGACGCTGTTAAGTATTATTCCAGTTGTACCAGTTAATGTTGAAATGACAGACCAATTTCTTAGTTACTATATTCTCCAGCTAAATAAATGTAAAAGTTAACCTTCTTGTCACACTTCTGAATGAAATTATTGTAAGTTATTTGGTCCTTTGTTAAACCACTATTAAGAATTTCTAACACTGAAAATTAAACCATTATTATGCGTTGTCTGAAGTTCTTAATGTATGTCAGTGTTCTATAGGTAATTTCTATTGTCATTTCTATCGCTAGTGAAGGTGCAATAGAATGTTTTCTTTAAAAAGTTGAGTCTGAGTGACAAGAAGTATTGAGACTAAACTTGCTTCGTTGCAGATGTTCAAGTATATGTTTTATGTCAGACATCTTGATGTAAACCTACAATTGACATTCGATTTCTACATTATAATGATATAACATAACCTCATGAATGACATTTGGCATCTATGTATTCGTAGTATTTAACGTTTTGTTCAACTGAAGTTGTTGAATGTAATGTCCTTTTTTAAATATGAGTTGTTGCCAAACTTGATCGAGCAGACCGTCTTTATAATGTAACAGAGAATTATATTATTTAATGTTTCGTTTACGTGCTTAAGACAATTTGAGGAATATTTATCTGCATTTTCTAGCAGGTTTAGGGAGCGCGTAGACGTAACATTGCCGGCTCGTTAAGATTGTCATTTATTTAGTCATAAACACTTATTGTTAATGTATGTAGAACATACAGCTCAGAAAGGCATTAACTAAATAATAGTGCATATAATTATGGTTGTTTATCATGAACAACAAATGTGCTATTTCTAATGTTCATGTTTTCTGCTACTTAGTCATAAGATCTCAATTTTTCAAAAAAAATCTAATGTAATTTCGAAGGAAACATTTGCTTCAACAAAGATGATAAACTCGCTTCCTTTCTTATTAACACAGTCAATAAAAGTAAGAACGTTTCCCTGTGAGACTGAAATGAAGTGAGAGACAACAATAATTTTTTCTGTGGAACTTTTCCAGTTTTCAAAGCGATTTAAAATAGTCACAAATCAGACACTGTAATGCTTTTGGGAAGCGGTTTTTTAATTTATATTGTTGTTACATATTCCCACCAGCTATAGTTTCTTTTTAAATAGTTATCTTCATTTCGCAAATTTGTTTCCTAAACGTTACTAATTTTTATTTTATGGGAATCTTAGGATTTTAGCGTATATTGTCCTATATATCATTTGCAGGTGCCGTCAATGGAATAGTTTTGCTAACACCGTTTTTGAGTATTGCTTTATCTTTGTAATCAATTCTTAAAAGCGACTATGTTTTGTGTGAAGCATTCGAGCTTATTGTTTACTACATGAAAAAAATGCGAGCAGGAGAAATAATATTCTTAAGATTATAAGTTTGGAAAAGTACAGGACAATTTATTACATCTGGTAAGGTATAGAACAAGAAAAATTTAACTTAAAATATTGCAGCTAATGATAAAATTTCAAATAAAATATTTAGATTTAAAAAATATTAGCTTTTATTAAAACTAAACATTTTATTTACAAGTTATTACTTGTTACTTCTATTAAAAATTTCAAATAACTCAAAATATTTACGCACTTTAAAAAATTCATTTAATTATTAATTAATAATTAGAAATTTGAAAATGGGTTATAAAATATAATAGTAGTACATAATTAGTACAATAAATAGAATAATACGAAAATTAGTTATATACTACAATAAAATCTACCTATAACAATAAATTCATATTGAAATCTGATTGAGTTATTGCCTAAGTTGTTGCCAACTCTTCACATTTTTAGTCTCGACCCAATGGCTATTTTTTACATAATGAATTTTCCTACCAAACATACCGTTCTACTTTGCATAAAAATGTAGCCATATTAGTACTTCTGGCTCTCATCTTTTAAAATATTCTAATGAGTCAATATTTTAACAAAATGATGGTACATTTTTTAATTATAATGTCACTTTGTAAATTAAAATCAAATCATTTTTAATATTTAAATTCTATCCTTAGCTGCAATATTTTAAGTAAAAATGTTTCTTCTTCTGTACTTTACCAGAGGTAATAACTTGCCCTGGTCTTTTCCAAGTGTAATAACTTGTCCTGTACTTTTCCAGGTTTATAATCTTGTGAAAATTATTTCTCTTGCTCGCATTTTGCCATGTAGTCCATGTTTTTTCCTGACTATACTCTTATGTTAATTCATAATGAGTTGAATGTGTCAATTAGCGGTGTCGTTGATAATGCTTTCTTTAACTCAATGACGCTGGTGACATAGATATATTAAAAGTCCACTTATAAAACTATATTCATAAAAAAGTATAGAGCTCCTCCTCCGCGTCCACGTCCACCTCCTCCTCC
>NC_068983.1:76229584-76232003 GCF_001194135.2 Octopus bimaculoides
TTATTATTATTATTATTATTGTTCAGTAGTTTTATTTTTATAGCATGCTTTCACTTCACTACCGAGCGCAGCTCTGTGCGCCTTGGGTATGTGCTGTGGTTTGCTGTGGTGCTCTTATGGTTACTGTATTGAAAGTGTTTTGCGTAGGATGTGTGCAGTGCCCAGTAGTGCAATTTTCTGTATGTTATATATATTTGTAAGTCCTGGTGTTTTTGTTATGTATTTGTCTGAATATTTTTTTTATCATAGCTAAGGCGCCTACTATGAGAGGAATTGTTTCTGTTCTTAGATTCTGCATTCGAGTTACCTCTATTTCCAGGTCTTTGTATTTTGAAAGTTTCTCCATTTCTTTTAGAGAAACGTTGTCATCTGCTGGTATTGATGCATCGATTAGAAAGCATCTTTTTCCTTCATGATCTTCGACAACTATATCTGGCCTATTGGCCTTAATTTCTCTATCCGTGTGTATTGGCATATCCCAGAGTATGTTTGCATTCTCGTTTTCTGTGACCTTTTGTGGCGTGTGTTTATACCATCTTTTTTCTGTTGTTATTCCATAGTGTTGGCATAGCTTCCAGTTTATATAGGTCCCAGCTCTATCGTGTCTGTGAATATATTCCTTCTTAGGCAGGACTGAGCAACCAGAGATAATATGATTTATTGTTTCTTGTCCATCGCCACATATTCTGCAGATACTTGTTATGTTTCTTTTCATTATATATTTTTGATAATTTCTGGTGGGGAGGCTTTATTATTATTATTATTATTATTATTATTATTATTATTATTATTATTATTATTATTATTACAGTTGTTATTATTATTGTTGAATTGGCCAAAATGTTTAGTCGCTTTTTAGAGGAAAATTAAGACAATTTTTAAACATAAAGCGATTCATTCAGTCACCGTTATTGTTGTTTAGATTTAGTATCTGCTGCCCTCTCGTGAGCAGATCCATGATTTACTGCTCAAATAATTTCCAGCCTTTACTGGTGAAGAGCACTTCTAGGTATATTTCTACATCATCTTCAGAGTTGAATATCTATTCATTCAATGAATATTGAAAAGACTGAAACAGGTAGGAATCTAAAGACTCAAGGTCGGGCAAATATGAAGGGTGTGGTAAAACTTCTCCAGTTACGTTTGCCGAGGTCTGTAATTGTCGAGAGGAAAGACAATTTCCTGACAAGTAGGAAGTCCGAGACGCTTCTGGTGGATCACTGCGTTTCATTTGTCCAGTTGGTCAGGCATCCGAACTGAAGGTCCTGTTCGACGGAAGAAGCTCGCAAAAACCAACACCCTTCTAACATTAATAAAGTTTAGGTGATGTCCTGCTTTGGAGGTTGTGTGTGGTGGTTCACCTTGCTTCTCACGCGGTCATTTGTGCTTCACATTGTTATAGACGATCAAGTTTTCGTCCCCTGCACCAACTCTCTTCAAGAAAGAATTTTTCTGTTCACGTATTTGCAACGATGAACTTTCATTGGGTCTCATTTTTCTCATTCAGTTGACGTGGGATCCAAACATCAGGCTTGCTAACGTTACCAATTCGATGCAGATAGTTTTCTACACTCGATTTTAGATATTTGGAGAATATCTGCAATGATTCTAGTAGTATAAAGGGGATTGATTTCCTAATTGTTTTTCACTTTGTTGCTGTTAGTCTCAGTTGGCCGGTTAGTGCGAGGTGCATATCGAACATAGACAATTCCCGAAAGAAACCGTGACAATCATTTCTGGCACACACGTTCTGTAACAGTACCCTCTCTATACACAATGCATATCTTCTTGCAGGTTATTGCTGCTTACATGATTTTTTTGTAAAAAAAAAAAAAAATAGCACGATGTGTTGATAATGATCTCAAGTATACGAAATGCATGTCTCGTCGCAAGTCCACGTCGAGCTATATTAGTTTGTCAGTTATCTAACGAATAAGCATGCAAAAAGGAAAAGAGCAAAGATAAGATTCCAGAACTGATAACCTTACTGAAGGGGAAAGACCTTAGAGTAAATGTGGAGGATAAATGACATACATATCACATCTGAGGAACAATAGATCAATTGAAATAATCCTACTCACGCATTCAAAATAGGAAAACGGAAAGGTGATCAACCATCGTTGGATCTTCAAGAACAACTGTGTACAACAATAGAAGCGAGATCATCAGTAGTGTTATGAACAAAAAAAAATCTGGACGAATATCAACAATATCAACAGTGACGATGCTTACAACTACTGAACAGCAACGTTGGTAGGTAAAGTTGTAAAAGTCTTTAAAATGGTGTATTACAACTCTATTTTCATACCACAGAAAGATACATATGACTAGATATAAACACTCAGTCAAAGACACAACACAGCAAACTAGCATCCCGACTAAGCACTGTTATTTATAAACATTATATGAACACTATATA
>NC_068983.1:76241075-76241716 GCF_001194135.2 Octopus bimaculoides
GTGTGTGTGTGTGTGTGTGTGTGTGTGTGTGTGTGTGTGTGTGAGAGAGAGAGAGAGAGAGAGTGAGAGTGAGAGAGAGAGAGAGAGATTTTATGGCAAGGAAATGTATTGAGGCCATGCAATCATTATTAAGTTTTCTGCTAAAGTCAAGTAAGAGGGATTGATTCATGCTTAGCTGATAAGGGAGATAATTAGGTCGACTATGAAAATATCTTAGAGAAATGAATAGCAAAAATTGATTTTCCATTCTCCACTTGATTTCTCGCCAATAACAGAAATGATGGTTAGATA
Organism: Octopus bimaculoides; assembly: GCF_001194135.2. Lineage (NCBI taxonomy): Eukaryota > Metazoa > Mollusca > Cephalopoda > Octopoda > Octopodidae > Octopus > Octopus bimaculoides. Next base: position 76,241,367 of record NC_068983.1, read on the forward strand.
TATATTTGTATATATTTAATATACATTTGTATAATTTTATTTTGTTTTCCAATTTGTTCTTACATTTATTGATATTTATCTCTCAGGATAAGCTGTTGAAAAGAAAAGAAATCGACAACCATATGGCTCTTGAACTAGTATTTATGAATAATTCGGCACAAAATTACAAAAGGAAAGAAAAATGAAAGAAAAATTGTCAAAAGATAACAGAAAAAGGAAGAAAGAAAAAAAAGGAACAATGTGGCGCGAAGTAATAAAATACAAAATTATAAAATGTTTTAACATCATACTCGACAGATGTGAATACATATTCTCAGAACTTGTAACACATTCTTGGAACTAGTTGACAT
>NC_068983.1:76241726-76247014 GCF_001194135.2 Octopus bimaculoides
CACACACACACGCACGCGCACACGCACGCACGCGCACACACACGCACGCGCACACGCACGCACGCGTACACACACACACGCACGCGTACACACACGCACGCGCACACACACGCTGATATATGTGTATATATGCATGTATATTCATCGATGTTAATGTATATATATATGCGTATATATATACATACATTCATACAGTATATATATATGTATCAAAATAAAGAGTGATTAATAAAAGGTTAGTAATACAGATGAAATACTTATTAAACTCTCTGTAGATATACGCCAGGTTAAAATAAATCTCTTGTGATCGTTCTTGTAGTCTAGGTAATCCAAGTCAACGTCCATCTTCAGTCCAATTTGTAAATACGTTTTTCAAATACCCAATGGGAGGGTGCTGGCGATCTCTACTGTATTTTATGAAAAATCGGGTAAGTGTATGCAAATATACACAAGGATACGAGGAAAAAGATTTATGGTACTAATCAATATTTTAAAGCTGAAATTTCAAAATCTATATATTTGCCACAAATTCGTATAATCATTAACTACTAATAGTAATGGCTGAAATTTGTAATCAGGGATTAGAAATAAACTGTAACAAGTAAAGTAACAATAAGACTACGTCAACAGTACAATCTTAAATTATAGAACTATGGATAGAACCGGAGTTGTACCGCAAAGATATAATTTTAAAGGAAGATGTGTGATTAAAACAAGTTTAACTTTTTCACATTAGTGGAGAATAGTTTTATTTTGTGTGTTTATATGTATGATTTCGGTTTTGAGATATATAATATATTTTGAGATGTATAAGATATGTAAGCATAAGTAAAAAGGATGTAATGGAGTAAGGAAAGAAAAGGAGTCATGTTTCTTCGAGTTTTTGAATAAAAAATATTTTAATGTATATATATTTGAGTTTTGCAGCTAAAACGCTTTTCGTTTTTGTAGTATAGGAAAAAGTCATATTCAACTGAGCTGGACAGGTTTTGATGATAACAAACTTCAAAAGTTTGTGTAATTTTTCTCTATTTAAAATTATGTGTGGATTAATGAATATCATTGCCATGCCGCTTATGATATTTCCAAAAAATCGACATGCTTGTGTTTTTTTCGTTGCTTATGATCTAAAGTAATCGATTTTTGTTTTTATGAGCAAATTGCTTTCAATTCTCAGGGAATGTCATCCCATTGCTTTTTGTGGGATATTTGTAGCTTATATTTGTGTCGCTGCTCTTGTTTCTAGCAGTCCAAATCTAGTGCATTGATGAGGTGGACATGTCGATGATTTCTAATCTTGCTTTGGTCTACATGTCTGTTCAGAAGGGCAGACGCGTATATGTACAAGCGTGTAATGACACATACCAATATACTCATACATACATACATAATATATACATACATACATACATACATACATACATACGAGATCTGATCAATAAGTATCTGGACTGTTACAATAGTAACAAAGCTAAAGTACGCAGAATGAAGCCACATGTCACAGATTGACCTTGATATCCGTTGTGCATCTGTACTTATCTTTAACGTTCTAGCACACTTCCGCTGTTTATAGCAGTGCTTGGAAGGAAAGTGTGTAGCACAATCAAAGGCGAAGTGCTGTTGTTTACCATTAAGTCAGCCCTGACAGAATGGAGATATCACAAAAGGCAGATTGATATTTTTGTTTAGTCACAGATCAGCAACGATGAAGTAGATCTTTGCTCAAACGATGGCTGTTGTTAACTCCAAGCTAGTGCTAACAGAAAAGGTTTCGGGTCTGCGATGTCCGAGACTTTATAAACGTACCTCAGACAATAGCATCCTGTGTTTCCTTTCCTTATGAAGGCAAAGTATACTTGAGGGAGTTTCATTTGTCACTTCTAGCGCATGAATGAACCATGTCAATGTTTCCTCGTTGGTTTAACAAAACCACGTATTATCTCCATAAGGGTTATTCAGCTTGAAAAATATTTTACAGCAAGGCCAAAAATACATCCTTATATGGAATTCAATAATCTTAATGCACCATGGATTAGAAAACTTAATTAATTTTATGTAGTATTATATAATATATTTTTTAAATCTGTGTATCTATGCATGTGTGTGTGTGTTCTTATTTATTTATATTTAATGTTGCCCATTCACATTTATGTACTCTCACTCTATGTGAGAAATGTTCAGCATAGAATTAGCTGCAATTGATTGTACTCAGTCAACTTTATAAAGCAAACCCTTAAAGTATTCCTTGACATTCTAAATTTAGTTATTTCTTTACCCAACAGTTCCCTCAGCAGGGGAATGGTAGGCATGGTGGGGTTTATAAAACCAAAATATAATCACTTTAGGAGTGATGGGGGATTCGGTGGAAAATAAGGATAATTTTAGTTGGAAGGAAAATATTGAAAATTATTTTCATTTGATATTTTCCAAGTATTCTTTCTTTATTCCTTCCTTCTTTTCATCCTTTCTTTTTCTTTCTTCCTTTCTTTCTTTCTTTCTTTTCTGCTTCCTTTCTTCATCATTTTTCGCTTCCAACATTTCTATCTCACTGTCTTTTTTCCTCTTTCTCTGTTCCTACTGGTGGCGTTGCTTCTTCCCCTCTCTTCCCTCATCCCATTCCTCCTCTTCCTTCGCCTGCTACTACAACTATTCTTGTTGATATGATAATTAATTCGTATCCTTGCGGTTGTTATTGTTACATCGGGGGAGATAATAAATATAACACGGCAGAAACAACTGAAAACAAATAAATTCAGCAACGAGGCGAAGAGAAACACATACGCGCACACACATACAGATAAACACCCACACGCAAACATATAATCTAAAACAGGAATATATACAAAAACCAAGCAAAAATGAAATAAACGCTCAGTAAAATGAACTGACGAAGAAAAACAAAACATTCTCAAACAAAAAAATACCCACTGCAGAGAGGTTGTTTTGGAATTTAGATATGGAACTTAAGCAAGTATATTCACTTTCATGCCACTACCATCAACAACACCATCACTCACTCAATCTGTAATAGTTGCATTTCAATAAATATATAAAAAGTTAAAATTAAAAAAAAATGATATTTATATGGTGAGTGCGAGCAACTTTTTGAACTCAATATAACCTTTTTCTCACGCACACAAACACACACAACGCTCACACACATGTACACGCGCAGGTATATTGAGCAGAATTAAAACACACACACGATCATAAACATACTTAAAGTCTAACATAATTTCCTAGGCTTAAAGTTTTTTAGATATTCACGCATCTATACAAAGGCATACATATAAGCACACACATGCACACCACACACAGGCATATCTATGCGTATGTATATTATTGTATGTGCGTATGTATGTATATGCATGTTTGTGTACACACACAGACGCACGTACATATATGCACACATACACACACACAAACACACACACACACACACACACACACATATATATATATATATACATATACATACACATATATACATATCTAACTGTATATATACGTACATAATACATATATATATATATATATATATATATATACTCTCTCACACACAAAGAAAGAAACATATGTTTGTGTATGTGTTCTTACACGTAGGCATATGCACACATACAAACATTTTCCCCAAATCCGCTTTTCTTCTTTCATCTTAACTAGCACTACACATCCCACTATGAAATTTTGCTTTGTTCTCAGTTTAATCCTTTAAAAATACACTACTATTCGCACACCGACACACATATATTTATATACATGCATACACATGTAGTGCTTCTGTTCTGTTCTCAATTTAGCTCATTAAAGAACACAAATACACACTCAATTATAAATACGCACAAATTCATAATATTTCAGATATTGTTTGGATGTTAACCTTTTAAATCCAAGCACCGCATGTGCACACAGATTACTCGCATGGTTACACGCAAACACATAACACATACATATACGCACACCTATATTGAAACCTCAGAATATATTCAGATGGACATTCACACTCCACTTTCATATAGGCGTTACAAACCGAACAAACATACATATATATATACACACACTTTATCGTACACATAGACCTGCACCACTCAGTACGATTACACAGATACAACCCAACACGCTGCACGAGTACACATATAAGCACCAACGATGTGCACACTTACACACAACTAGCATGCAGATATAAACATGTCACACAGCGTCAAAATATGATATTCATGGCCCAGAATATCTAAATAATTTTATGTTTGCCTTCCTAATTTAGTTGTGTTTATTGTTGCCTTTATATATAAAAGGCAAACTATGTGATATGTGATACACAACTGCGTCAGAACTAGGATTCTTACAAATGTATAAGCAGCATTTTGAGATGAGCCATTTAAGTAGAGTCAGTTCAATGTTTAATGGAAATTTAAGAGATCTGTTGGGTATGTATGAAAATTGCAGATATTGGAATATGTAGGGTGTAATGCATTCTATTTTTAACAAATGGGCCAATCTTGTTGGCTTTTTTCTCGTCTTTTAATGGCGTAGGCTGATGAGGACTAAGTCTGATGAGGCCTTTCGAGAGATGTAGCAAGAAGGGAAAGAAGGAAAGAGCTTGTCGCTGGTTGAGCACCTCATCAAAGGACATGAGCGTTTACTTCTACAGCTTTCCACTTTTAATATCCACTAGTTTTTTTTCAGTTTTGATTGACTAGAAACTATAGCAGAAAGTACATACATATCTTAAATTGGATAAATGCATACCTAAAGGGAGATAAAGATATACATCTCTAAAGTGGAATCAAACACGAAGCCACAAGTTTATGAAGTAAATTTATTAACCACACTGGGCATATCTGTGCTCACACATACTTGTTGGCACCTAGGCATTCGTGTCTACGTTCAATTCGTGGGCATATATTGGTATTTGTAACTGTTTTTAAGTTTCATGTTGACGCTGATGATTTAAGACTTATGAACATACATGCAAGCCCTGATCCTCCCATTATTTAAATCTCAGGAACGGTGCCATAAGGATTATGAAGACAATATGTACTGTCTTTTTAGATGTGTCTGTGCAAGATTTTGATGCAATTTTTAGACTCCTTTGTTGTCTTATATCTTTTTGAAATAAGGCCACCTGGGAATCTAAACTAATTTCAGAGACTTTGCTCATCAGAAGCAGCTGATTATACTTACCGTCATTTCCCATAAAAATAGTTTAATTTGATCTTCACATGATGGTCCCGTTTCTTTTCCAGATGCTCTCTCTCTCTCTCTCTCTCTCTCTCTCTGATCACATT
>NC_068983.1:76247024-76253316 GCF_001194135.2 Octopus bimaculoides
GCTTGTATTTTTAGAAACCGCGTGTGTGATGTATCGAATGAATGTCTGCTAATTATAGCAAATCCATCGACCATGCGTAAAATCTTTGCTGATTTGTAGCTGTGGGTGGTGCCATGTTGAATATACCTTTGTGTTGTCGTTGTTTCTATTGTAACATACGTCATTTTTTTTTCAAGTCAAGCTGAGATAAAAACTATGTTTAATATGACTACTAAATCTATTTTCCTTTCAGTTAGTCTATCTAGGAACGCATTTAAAGTGAGTAAAGTTTAGATTAGCAAGTGTTCCTAATAACATGAGTATCTAAGCTAATGAAGCATTCGCTTCTTGAAGCATTCGCTGCTTGAAGCATTCACTGCTTGAAGCATTCGATGCTTGAAGCATTCGCTGCTTGAAGCATTGTAATATCTACGATTCAAAGCGTTAGCTTTCTATGCTAACTACTACTCCGCTTGCAGGAACAATTAGCACTGTTAATGTAATTCCCTATCCAGTGTAATTTTTATTGTCAATCTCCTTAAAATTACAGAGACTAGAGAAAATTGATCGTTCACTAAATTTCTGTTTTATGAAAGAAATGATGATAATTTAAATTAGTAGAAAGCCCTACCTTCTAGTAGAGTATCATTCAATGTATCTGAGCACATATTAAAACAGGATCCAGGTTAAGTGGTGGCGGTCTGTGTCGGCAAAAATTATGCAGTGAAGTTCGTGATATGCATAAATTTCTATGCTTATCCGACATTACTTTCAATCTTGTGTTCTTCCGTCTATAAATGATAATAATAATAATAATAATGATAATAATAATAATGATAATAATAATAATAATAATAATAATAATAATAATAATAATAATAATAATAATAATAATAATAATAATAATAATAATAATAATAATAATAATAATAATAATAATAATAAGGGATTGTTTCAACTCACAGAACAGAGACTATGTGATCAAACTAGAGCAATAACAAAAAAATTGTTGGTTCACAGAAGTAGAGCTCGAAACTATCAAAAGACGGGTCATGGAAAAGAGCAGCAGAGATAACAATGGATATATAGTTCTTACTAATAAGAGTAATCCCATAGCACAGGAAAGAAGCAATGGTAGTTTACTTGATGAGAGAGAAAAAAAGACAATAAAACTAATGGCGACATGACAGATGAACTAAAGAAATGCAAAAGAAATAGACAGAGAAAAATCCCAGCAAGGATTGACAAACTCAGGACTCAAAGCAGAGACTGAAGGATTTTTAATTGCAGCACAAGACCAAAGCCTCCCCACCAGAAATTATCAAAACATATAATGAAAAGAAACAAGTAACTGCAGAATATGTGGGGATAGACAAGAAACAATAAATCATATTATCACTGGCTGCCCAGTCCTGGCTAAGAAGGAATATATTCACAGACACGACAGAACTGGGACCTACGTACACTGGAAGCTATGCCAACACTATGGAATAACAACAGAAAAAAGATGGTATAAGCACACGCCAGAAAATGTCACAGAAAACGAGAAAGCAACCATACTCTGTGATATTCCAATACACACAGAAAGAGAAATTAAGGCCAATAGGCCAGATATAGTTGTCAGAGATCATGAAGTAAAAACATGCTTTCTAATTGATGTATCAATACCAGCAGATGACAACGTTTCTCTAAAAGAAATGGAGAAACTTTCAAAATACAAAGACCTGGAAATAGAGGTAACTCGAATGTAGAATCTAGAAACAGAAACAATTCCTATCATAGTGGGTGCATTAGGTATGATAAAAAAATATTCAGACAAATACATAACAAAAGCACCAGGACTTACAAGTATATATAACAAAGAGAAAATTGACTACTGGGCACTGCACACACCCTACGCAAAACACTTTCAATACAGTAACCATAGGAGCATCACAGCAAACCATAGAACATACCCAAGTCACACAGAGCTGCGCTCGGTAGTGAAGTGAAAGCACGCTATAAAAATAAAACTACTGAATAATAATAATAATAATAATAATAATAATAATAATAATAATAATAATAATAATAATAATAATATAGCTCATTTGTGCTGAATAGTTATTTATGATGTCAATATTATTAGAAATGGTGATGATGGGGAGGAGGAGGCGGATGAAGAGGAAGGAGAGCAAGAGATAGTAATTGATCATCCTCGTAAGTAATAACAGGGTGGCATAGTGATGTACTCTAAGTTGCTGTTAAGACGTATCTGGATTGTAAATCACTTGAGGATGATGATGAGTGAATAGATTTGAGTGATTAAAGATCTTTAGGTGATGTGATGGAGAATAAAGACATATGAAATGCTATACTGCACGCCATATGTAAATGATGATGATGATGATGATGATGATGATGATGATGATGATGATGAAGTGAAGTGGAGTAGGAGGGGGAGGAGAATGCTCATAATACTGGAGAGAAGGAGGGAAAATTGGAGAAGCAGAGGAGGCGGAACAGGTTATCGTCATGCTTGAGCCAACTATGATGACGAATTTAACTAAAATCTTGATGGTGCAGATGAGAGGTAGTAGGAGTAGGCAGAAAGGAGATATGGCGTAATAATGTTTGAGTTATTTAACCCAAGGTGAACCCTGATCATGTATATCTAATCAAATGTATTTCATCAACACTAATGTTATTTCACCTTTCGCATATAGTAAATCTAGGATTACCTTTTACCAATGTGCCTGTATATATTGTAGCAGTAGTTACTGAGTTGATGGGAGATTTTGATTACTATTTTTAGCCTCCATTTTAACTGTTCCTCGTTGGAACTCGGTAAAATCTTTTGTTATTCAATACGCTTGGGTCGACTTGGCGATACTGGTGATGTAGATGGCAAGAATGTTGCTGCTGCTGCTATTAAAGGTGATTATTCGGATGATGATGATAAAGATGGTAGCTATGATGGTGTTTCCCTCTATCACCATAATTAACAATACCTTTCTAAATCTGTGAAAAGCAATTATATGCTCTAGATACGTATTACACGATCAAGTTATTTGAATTATAACATGAAAAAATATCACGGCATTTTTTTGTATTTTAGTAATTAGTAATCACTCTGCATGAAGACGTGTTCTATTTTCATTTTAATACCTTTCAGCTGTTAATTTGTTTTTCGTGCATTGCTTATGTTTCTTCTTGAGTTTATTTTGGTTTGTCTTCTAGTAATTCTTCAGTCCAAATGGCATCGAATATTGACATTTGATTACAATAAATTTTGTCTTTCTTTGGCGCGTGGAAGTATTGTGACAGTATCTTGTTAGGTTTGTCGAATTACGTTTTAGACTTAAGCCATTAACCTCCATTCCATTGCTCTTACTGATTCGCTCAATGCCTCATTGTTCTAATCTCTTTCTATGTCTATATTTTCTCGTTTTACCTTTTCTCTCAAGAAAAATATTCTACAATGCCTTCTCTTTATTTCCAAATGTCTTCCACCACTATTTTGATGCTATGTACGAATTAATGTTTCATTCTTACTCTCCTTCAATCACCTATTTTCTATTCCAGCATGATCCTCTAAGTTCCCTACCTGTATTGTAAACTCCGGTCTTTCATCTTTCTTCTTTCCTCTCTTATTCGGGCTTTCTGTTTCTTTCACCCCACACACTCCAGTTCTTGTATTACACTGTGCAAATCTGATAAATTTTCTTGCTTGATAACATAATGCTGGTGATAATAGTGACCGTGGCTGAAGTAACAGTAGTTGTTTTTATTGTCGCATTGTTGTTGATTGTGTGCCATGTTAGTGATGGTGAATGACTCTATCAAATTTCAGTGGTAATAGCGTAGATTATGCATGGGCAACCGTTTTCGAGAAGCAAGCCGCATGAAACATGGATCCCCATCAGTTAGGGCTCACTACTAAAAAATACAATCTAATTTTACGTTGGTGTGACAATCAGAAAGTTCGGGGGGGGGCCTCATTTTGCACATGACTGGCGTGGATAGTAGCTCTTACCGCTCTTGCACAGATTGCTAAGAGAATACCATTTGTAGCTCTGTAATTATCAGTAATTTTATTATTTTTACTGCTACTTCTACTACTACTACTACTACTACTACTACTACTACTACTACTACTACTACTACTACTACTACTTTAAATAACCCTTATTAGAAAATTACAATTATTGACGTAGTGACAAGTTAACCAGAAACAGTCATGTAATAAACACATATTAAAGCAACGAATTAGAAATAAATGCAAACTTAATTAATAGTTTTAAGGAAACGAATGTTTATTTGCTTTGGTCACTGAAGATTAATTAAAACTTCATAATAGCAAATGATGCGGAATATAAACAACTTCTCGGTGAATTTCCTGTTAAGTTTCAATTGCTCGAGCAATTATAATGTTACTTATGGCATGAACTACCGTAGCCTTTAAAAGTTTGCAGTCGCTTTCCCTTTCTCATTTACCTTCCCCTGCCTCTTTTTATTCAACTACTTTTTTCTCTATGCAAGCCTTTATATTTTCATCCGTTCAATGAAACAATCTATTAATGATATTTCGTTATAAACGTACCACAAAAAGTGCATTGGGATTCCACTCTTAATCTATAGCTGCGTTGCTCGTCTTTTATGATGGAAATTAAGCGACAAAATAATGTAGGACCCGAGGAAGGCTTCACAGTCGGAATATGTGTTACATTTTTGACAGGTGTTTAATGATTCTTCGATTCAATGCTAGGTTCCGTTTTATATATTTTGTTTTGATCTGGGGAGGATCACTAGGCAAATCATAAACACACACACAATTTCACTGTTTTTATTATTAGTCCATTGTGCAACGATTTAACCAAAAGTAAGCGGCACAAAACTTTTGTGCTACTTACTTTTTATGCAATTCAGCTATGTGCGCACTTTTTCTGAAAATTCTAACTTGGTAATATTTTGGTATTATTAAAATACGTTTATTGTTTTTATTATTTTGTGTATTTTATGTATTGATAGAAAGATAAATAGGATGACTGTCTTTATTTGTTGAGTACATTCAGTGCATTCTATATTGTACTGAATTGAACAAAATATTCATCCGGCCCACGCTTGGCATTCTTTTAGCTATATCTGGCCCACTATGAAAAAAAGTTTGATTTAACCAATCAAATCAAGGATTGATTATTCGATCAATCAGTCAGGTTTATCAAAGTATTGAGACAGCCCTGATGCAGGGTGACAAAAGTACTTTGACAAAACTAGGTAACTGATTGATCCGACGATTAATCGGACAATTCATAATAATTGGTTAAACTTTTGCGTAAAAAAATTCATAGATTCAAATTTCTCGGATCGCAACTTTCCAGAATATTTAGAATGTGTTGAGAGATGTTTTGCTTCGTAGTGACGACGAATATACTCTTTCATAACAGCAACACTTTCGTTCCATATCAGGTAATTAGCTTTCTGGTCGTTTGTTTCCACAAAGAAGTACTTTTCTCCCCATTCTTTATTGAAAATGCGACATTCATCATCAAACTTTCTCTTCTTAATGGCCATAACGATGGATGAAGAATAAACAAAAGCAGTATTAGGCCTCGGCTTCAGATATTCTCGTTTTAATTGTAATCACTAATAACTGACTAGCCAGAGGCACACGTGATGTAGTGCCGTAATTATTATGGCGCGTGAAATACATAGCGCTTGACGTAACTGACTCAGTATACATAAAACATGCGTAATCTAAGAAGTGTAAGAAGCAGTAGAAAAGCATGTTCATTTTTTCCAGCATACTACGGTGGGCCGGACAAATTGACGTCGCGGGCCGTAGTTTGGTGACCCATGGGTTAAATGATTACTCAACTGATTTCTAGTAATAAAAACTGAAATAAAATCATCGTCTGTGTGTTTATTAACGGAATAATGACCTACTGGTATACAACAAAATCTCTGCCAATACGCTTGTTTACATTAAGAGTTTTACAAACCAAATACAAAACTGAAAAGTTTTTACATATATTATTAAATATACGAACAAATATTTACACACATACAAACACACGCACACTCAAACACACACACAATATATACATACATACATATATCTATCTATCTGTCTATCTATCTATCTATCTATCTATCTATCTATCTATCTATCTATCTATCTATCTATCTATCTATCTATCTATATACAAGAAATGAGGGCAGGGAATCGTCAATTAATAATAGAATTAATAATTAACAATTTTGTCAAGTAGGGCTGAAGATTGGAATAGTGAAATTTTTCGTTCACTTAACCATGAAACGATTCGTACCCAAT
>NC_068983.1:76255120-76260612 GCF_001194135.2 Octopus bimaculoides
GGGGAACCCTGCTGTACTCTTTCACCACAACTTTCTCTCACTCTTACTTCCTGTCTCTGTTGTGCCTGTAATTCAAAGAGTCAGCCTTTTCACACTGTCACGCTGAATATCCCCGAGAACTACGTTAAGGATACACGTGTCTGTGCTCAGCCACTTGCACGTTAATTTCACGAGCAGACTGTTGATCGGATCAACTGGAAACCTAGTCGTCGTAACCGACGGAGTGCTAACGACTATGTATGTATGTATGTATGTTATAACTGGGGATATGTTTCTGGAGGCTCTGTGACTCGAGCAAAATTTCATTGTGTAGTTTTCTGTTCCTATGTCGAATTAATACTCTTGATATCAAAAACGTATTCAACTAGTGACTGGTGGTATTGGACCTGTAACAAGAGGTGTTGTGATTCGTAATCCCATATTACATACATGCACATGAACCTGCGTGCACACACACAGACACATATACACAAATATATGACAGCCGCTGGATATTTGGATATTTTACCAATGCTATTCTCACTGTGATACGTTATGATAATTTAGACTTAACCTATATCGTTGTATGGTAACGTTCGAACTACTACTAGCTCTTGTAAACCAGTACATCATATCCCATAATTCGATGGTCGGTGACTAAACAGATCCGCACAATTTATTGTGAAATGGGTTTGTAGGAAAGTATGGCTGAAAGAGTGATTTGGCTATTATTTCTAAGAGGACGAGCGACCACGAAAGGCCTCCATTGTTGGCTCTCGTATATTAGTTGTAACAGTAATTGGATGAATAAGCTTTCAATACTCATATTTTATAACTCTACAAGAGTACAAGTTTACAAATGCTTAGTAATCAAACGATCATGTGTCTGGTCACAGGGTCTTCGAAATGAATACCATATGTATATGCGAAGTAGATTATCATTTCATATTTTTTATAAATAAGATTTGTTGGCAATTGTTGGCAGATATTTGGTTTTAGTATATCTTAAGGAGTAAATACAAATATCCCGTAATCACGTTATCACGTGACCAACCAGAATATCAAATGTTGTTACAGATCGCTGTCACAATGGGCTTTGCATAGTTATAGCCTTCGAATGATGCCATTTCAATGGCTAAGCGAACAGACTAACATCCCTCACTGAGAGTGGTGGTCGTGGTGGGGAGACTAGAGCAACGTGAAATTAAGTGTTTTACACAACAACACAACACGCTCAACAACACAACCCACGATCGTTTGATCGTGAGTGCAACAACCTAATTACCAGGCCACACATTTTCAAAATACAAATATAAAATGTTTAAATCTTCCGTAATCCGGAGTCGTTTGTAAGTGATTTTCTGTAACGCGGTGCTAAGCTGACGTATCATAGGCCTATCCACAGATCAAATTTCAATCAATTGCAGAACACAAAGTGTTTTTGGAAAAGCACCGAGAAGGCTATAAGCGGGGTCTACATCAACAATAGCAATAGTAATAACAGGACGAAAGACAACCTGAAGATTCTAGAGAAATGTATTGCTGCTACAAAGAACTATCTTGACGTATAAAATCCCTTTCTCTCTCAAAAGAAAAAAAGAACGATAAAAACAGACGCATCTAAAGCATCCGGAACGTATCTCTTCTGCTTAATACACTCATTCCCAAAATATACAAAGCTTACACCCGGAATATATATGTATATATATATATATACACTGTATGTATATATATATATATATATATATATATATATATATATATATATATATATACACACACATACAGGGTATCCCCCAACAATGTATACACACTTTAAATAATTGTGAAGTAGGTGTTTAGTAAAATACATTTCATTTTCAAAATTTTATAGAATCTGCAGACATTATTTCATTGTTTCGTCAACACCTATTTTCAAACTGACGTCCGTTCTGGTCCAGGCACTGCTGACAACGAGAAGGAATGGAATAGCAAACATCACGAAATAATTCGTTTGGTCTTTGTGTGCATTCTCGTTCAATGGCTGCTCTAAATCAGCGACTGTTGTAGGTTTCATAGCATACTCTTTGTCTCTTAGGTATCCCCATACAAAAAAAGTTTAGCAGTTTGAGGTCTGGTGAACGCGGAGGGTATTCAACAAAACCCCTTCGTCCAATCCGTCTGTTTTGCAAGATCTCATCAAGGAAGGATCTAACATCACGATGGTAGTATGAAGTTGCTCCATCTTGCTGAAATTAAAACTCTTCATCTTCAAAGTCTTCTGTAATGCTTGGCATGACAGGCTGTTGCAGCAAGTTCAAATAAACGGGACCAGTAACAGTAGCGTAAAAAAAGAATGGTCCAATTAATCTTCTTGATGATAAACCACACCACTCTAACTTCTGGTAAATTAACATGTTGTTCCACCGCAGATTCTCAGGTCCTCAGAAGGTGCAATTGTGGTGGTTAATTGAACCATTTAATTTCAATGTGGTATCATCATTCTTTGTTGAAAAGTGTGCATCTTCTACACATCGTGCCAAGTACCACTCACAATACATCACTCTTCGGTCTGGATTATCTCCATGAATAGCAAGGACTAATATTGGAACCTAACTTTTCCATTAACGCTTCAAAATGCGTTGGACAGACTATTATGAAATACCTACCTCACGACTTGCTTGCTGCACGAATTTTCTTGGACTGTGGCGATACGGTTCCAGCACCCCTTCTTGGTTTGTGAGTATTGTCGATGTTCGTGGTCTTTCGGAACGCTTCTCGTGGACATTCTGCACAGTTCCATCGGCTTCGAACTCATCTCTAATTCGAGTGATGGCAAGTCAGGCTGGTGAATCTGTTTGAAAGTCTCTCCTAAACTGTCCTTGCACTTCAACTGCGTTTTCACACTTCCAGTAGCATTTTAAAATTAATTTCCTAGTCAGTTTGGGAAAATGTAACGTAAAATTTAACCCATTGTCCAAATTTGTAGAAGTGAATTTGAACTTATGATTTAAAAGTTGTTCCAGAAGCTTAGCCACTTGTTTATTTCTACTCCACTCAAACTCCAGATATTACATATTACGCAAGCAATATAATTTCCCTAGACAGTTGGCACTTTATTATTCATAGACATAAAAACATGAGGTGATAAATTTAACTCAATCCATGGAACAGCTAACCTGTTGCAGTCATACGAAGGTAATATTAACGAGATAATTATATAATTATGCATAAATATTTTTTTATGTTATCAAAATAGCGTGTGAAGACACTCTGGCAGAAATATAGAAACTATTTAAAATTATACATAATTAATACAAGACACAAGAGAAAATGTAATACTTCGCTCAGGCAAAGCAGCAAAGAATCACTAATCAAATTGAATGAACGTTAGAAAGTTGCATAGGAAATTATGCTATCAACAATTAACAAGATAATTATAAAACAACAGAAATAAAGTTAAAACACAAGACACAAATTTACCTTGGAGGGGAAAATCTGTAGACTACAGAGGATTAACCAACCTATACTGAACAAAGTAAACAATCTGCATAAGATAGCGTATATAAACAGAATAAATAAAGATGCGATTTCAAACGAACATTATATCTGCTTTGCATGATGATACGAATAATATAACGATTAATAACAATGACGACGACGACGATGATGATGATGATGACAATGATGATGATAAAGAGAAGTTTGGCGATGATAAAACATTTAATGCTTTATTTATTAATTTGTGTATTGTGAGTGTCCTGTTCATTTGAGTAAAGTTTTAGTAATTTGTCAGAGAAGTCTTTGTGTTTAATATTCATCATTTCAAGAAGTGCTAACAATTACATTTAAAGATGCATGTTGTTCACAATTTTTAAAATTGCATCCCAAACCATGAGAACACATTACTCGAAGCCTCTTATGGCGTGCGTTATTTCTAAGTAATATATGTGAACACTGAAAATGTACCTCGAAGGTTATTTTGAGTAGATAAATCATTAAAGTGTGTAAGATGTGGAATATTGATGTTTATGTAGATTTAGTTCATACTTCTATTTAAGTCTTAGGAAGAGAAGAAAGGGCAACACTCAACGCCTGTTTTCCGTGTCTTCTATACTGTTGAAAGATCTCAAAAGGAATTATGTTTCATAGACGTTCCAAGATACCGAACTGTCCCCAGGCTCCAAATCTGTTTCGAATACTTTTAGTTAGGTTTACATTGTTAAAGACACCTATGGGCTAGCGTTAAATGAGGTAAAATATTAAATCTTCAATCCGGAATATATGCTAGAATACACTTACCTAAGGTACAGGGATATGAATCAAGTAACTGTGAAGCAAACTTTTTAACCAAATGACAATGACTCCATCCATAAACTGCATACGTTTCTTTATACCTGACCAGTTATGTTTCACCAATGTCTAGGATGATTCTGTATTTTAAAGAAGTCCATCGATAATAAAGAACTCTCTAAACGGTGTAACACACTTCTCAACAGTGAGTAGATTTATTGAGAACAATATAAATCAAAACACTATTGGATGGATAGATCGCAAAACAAGTTATTTAATGAAAATAGTTTCATTTACTGAGATGGTTGACTAAATATATCTAACAATATCACTTTTATGTTTTTAACATTTATTTTCTATTTTCTGTTTTTCATTTACTATTTTTAAAAAAAGCAAGGAAGACTGAAAGAATAACTGAAGTGTGAAGTATGAAGTGTGAAGTATGGAATTTTGAGTAGAAATGTTAAAATGTTTGGAAGGCAAATCAATAAATTGCATTATACTTTTCATTACATAAATTACTCAAGAAACTAATTAGCCTTAATAATGAATGTAAATAAGCAACAAAACAACAAACAAACTTGGCAAAGTACATGAATTAAAAAAAAATGATTTCAAAGTATAAAACATTACGAAGAATATAAAACCCAATAATAAATTTTCAAAATCTTCAGATTAAGGGTTGTTTCCTACACGTTGATATATATAAAAAAATGGAAAATTTCCCTTAGTTTTGAAGTTTGTTGGATTATTAAAAAATAGTAAATTATAAAGGCGTGTTTTAAGATTAAGTTATGGAATTAATGACACTACAAGAATATAAAGTTCATAGTTAAGGGAAATGTCTAATCAGGGGAGAACCCTTCTACCACTAGTATCTCAGTTTGTGCTTCCTAAGAGTTCACACACGCTAATACATAGACACCTATTCTCGCATATATATATATATAAATAAATAAATAAATAAATAAATAAATATGTATATATATATATATATATATATATACATGTAATAATAATAATAATAGGGACAAAATCCAAAATTACAGGTAAAAACTCAATTAAAATCAATTTATAAAAAATTAAAATTAAATTGAGCCTTATATATAAAATATATATAAAATATATAGTTTTAGGGAAAATAGCCAAGTTTCAAGAACTCATCGATGAAAATCCACTATCACATATAGAAAAATTAACAATTAAAAGCACAATAAATGAGTATAATATAAAGTAAAGTA
>NC_068983.1:76261075-76263815 GCF_001194135.2 Octopus bimaculoides
ACACACACACACACACACACACACACACACACACACACACACACACAAACACACACACAAACACACACACAAAGGGTGCGGGAGGTATTTTAAAACAGATTAGTTAATTTATTAAAGCAACTCTAACGTAGCGAAATCAACCGTGTTTTAGTAAAAATTGGGGAAATGTTCTCAATAGGTTTTCTTGTAAGATTTTGCTATCAATTCAACTTTAACTTGGAGATTATATCAATGCAGGACCAGAGACTTTGACATCTCTGTACAAAAAAAGATCCTTATTCATTTCGGACATCTCACGGAAAAAGTCAGTTTTCACTGACGATGGTACTAAGAGAATGTCGAATCATGTCCCGTTTAACAAACTCTCAAATTTAGGAAACCATATGGTTAAAATCTGCCGAATTTGGAGGTCACACGTTTGGAGTTACCTGATGTTATATAAGCAACGAAAAACAATGAAAAACCTTGCATCGTTAATATTTCTACATAGAAAAGGCCAGACAGAAAAAGAAACAGATTACATCACGAACTTCAAATGTAAACCTAATCTTTTTTACGGCCTACATAAAATACACAAGAGCAAGATAATCAATGAAGCCTGCAAACAATCACGAGGCAAATACATAAATATCCAAGTGCCAGAAGACTTAAAGTTAAGGCCCATTATAGCCGGCCCAGCCTGTGAAACCCACAGCTTAAGCAATGTTCTAGACATCCTACTGAAACCCTTGCTCAAATACATCATAAGTTTCATTATAGACGATTGAAACTTGCTAAAACACCTACCAAAACAATTAATGAAGAGGCATTATTGGTTTCCTTCGATGTTATCAATATTTACACCAACATCCCACATGACTATGGGATAAAAACAATCAAATCCTGGTTGGAAAAGTATCTCGACGTACTCCCGGAGCGCATATATCAGGACTTTATTATCGAATCTTTAACTTCAGAACAATTATTTCCTATTTAATGACAGCTACTATCGTAATAAATGCGGAATTGCGATGGGATCGAAAGCAGCATCTGTTTTGCAAACGTGATAAGGGTTATTTTGAATTCCCCATACATGAAGTGTCACTGCAAAAACATGGTTATCCATTTCATCATTACATAAGAGAAAACTGGAAAAGATACCTGGATGACTGTTTTATCATTTGGAAGGGGACCACTGATAAACGTTTGGAATTCAAATCAACAGAAAATGATATAAACAGTAACATTCAATTCACAATGGAATATAGCAAAGACCTGCTCCCATTTTTGGATATTATGATAAAAAGTCAACAACCAAATTATAAGTGACATCTATAATAAACCAACAGACTCAAAGCTATATCTCTTTTTCAGCTCATGCCACCCGAAACACATTAAGATAAATACCCCCTTTAATTTGGCAAAATAGTTTTGCACAATAGTGTCTGAGAGAACTACTCGCTATCCTCGTCTTCAAGACATCAGAACAACACTAACTGAAGGACAATATCCACCCTCACTTATAGATGATAGAACTAAGCGTGCCAAGAAATTAGACATAAAAACACTAAGGACAACAAAACATAACACCACGCCTCATCTCAAAATACTACTTTATATATCAACTCACAACCCTAGAAGCAACGAGGCATACAAAACTATTGTGCAATTCCTTTACTAAATTTACTACTAACTAACTAATCTTCCTTTACTAACTAAATCTTCCCTTACTAACTAGTAAATCTTCCTTTACTAACAAAATTGAACAACATCCTGATAGCACATAAATTAATCAAATGAAAAATGCAACACAAATTGCTAAAGAGACTTCTAACAAATGCGAAGCTTTACACAAGCTCAAAACCAACGGTTAAAAGATGTGGACGCCCACACTGTGGATCATGCTCCAACTTACTTGAATGCTCAGATTTCCTTTTCAAAATGGAGAAAGGTTGACAATTAAAACCAACTTCACTTGTGCCGCTGAGAATCTAATTTATGTAATAATCTGCACAGGTTGTGGACATCAATATATAGGACATACCAGTATGACATTGAGACAGAAAAACCACTCTACATAAAGAGCCGATCCGGTTTCCGCAATACAGACAGATTCGTTTAAGTGAACACATAGAGAGATGTGCAGGTAACATCAAACCGAATTTCACAGTTTTTCCCTTCTACCGGTGCAAAGATACAATTTCTATACATGAACGTATAAATAAAGAAAATTTATTGATCGAAAAATACAGAGCACGTCTAAATATGTATGCATAACCAACTTTGATCTCTATACATATTTTAATTCACGATTACATACGCATAACTGTACATATTTCTCCCCACTACTCTAGATGTTGAATATTTGTGTGCATATATATATATATATATATATATATACATACCCCACTACCGAACGATAAACAATTATCTCCCCTGACTACGATAGTAACGATAACCAATTACCTCTCCTGAGATCTTTCTACATGTTGAATCATCATTCATAAACACCACACACAACATAGACAAAAAGATTTTTCTTAAGAAAATAGGTATTTAAATAAATTTTAATGTCATGATTAGCGAAAGCGAAACCGGTGGACCAACACTATGTAAGATATATTAAGAATTATATTAAACTGTGTAAAGTGTGAGAACTTTCATTCTTTAATTTCTTATATATATTACAACTGACCACGTGGAGTCGATCACAATTCCTCTCTTTATGTTACTATATATATATATATATATATATATATAT
>NC_068983.1:76263854-76266770 GCF_001194135.2 Octopus bimaculoides
AGGGCATACTAATATCTCTACCTGCTGGAAATAACAGTCAAATCTCTTATTTAAATCAACAAAATACACTGATAATAACTACAGAAATCAACAGTCCAAAGGCAAACGAGTTAAGAAAATCGCCCTGCGTACATTTAAGCATTTTGACTCACGTGAACCGGTTTCTGCAGTGACAAAAATAGGCTCATCTTCCTCAGCACGCGTTTCTATGATAGTGACACCGAACCCTTCGTGTTGAAGTCCGCGCTGCAAATAATTCGTTTACCGCCGAAATCATGGCAGCCACCAATATAAAAATAACTTCAATACGGAGCAAATAATTCACGAAAAGATAATTTGCGAAGATACCATTGGCTTTGTTATTATCTAGTGTAACAATTTAAAAATGATAAATAACAGAATCAATAATATAGGCGATTGCAGGCCCCAAAAAGCATTAAATAGCTGAAGGATTAAAATTAATCAAAGGACATACTAAATATGTCTACCTGCTGGAAATAACAGTCAAATCTCTCATCTAAATCGCCAAAATACACTGAAATAACTACTGAAACGAACAGTTTGAAGGCAAACGAGTTAAGACAATCTCCCTATGTACATTTAAGCATTTGGACTCACGGGGACCGGCTTCTACACTGGCACAAATAGGCTCAGCATGCGTTACCATGATAGAGACTCCAAACCCATCGTGTTAAAATCTGCGCTGAAACTGATACGTTTTTCGACGAAATCACGGCTGCCACCAGTGTGAAAATAATTTCAGGATCTAGTTCTTCTCCTTCGCAAAATATACATTTTTTAAAAGACAGCAAAGAAATCTGAAAATTGGCTATAATAATGTAGCCTTCCAGTCTCATTGCTTTGAAGGTATAAAAAATTAAAGAAAAAAATTACAGAAGTTTAAAAATCGAAAAAAACTGTATATCTTTCGCCAAAAGCGTGACAGAAAATTTCTGCGTTTAGCGGATCGGTGTCAACTTAAACGTTGTACCCTGTGAAGTTTAGAGTTGAGCGTCTTACCTGTTCATTATATGTTTCTCAATAAACAGAAGTACCTAATAAATTCAACATGTATCATTTTACTGCTTCTTTTATCTCTTCATTGATTGTATGGTTTTATTATTTTTTGAATTTGTTATATTAATATATTTATTTGCATGTGTTTACTTTATACGTATTTCAGTATTAATTACACCTGTCACATATTTGTGTGCATCATTAATATATAAGTGCATGTGGATGTATGTATTCATATATAAGTTTATATGTACACTTATGCATTCATTTGTGTGTGTGAAGGGAGCATCTGTTTCCCAAACTCCAAATTTGAGTAACGTTTTCATGCTTGGGTTTGTAAACTACGATAAGAATAACGCTGGTCAACAACAAATTTGTCCAAGGGAAAAGAATACCTGCATCTTTTACGTTTTTGCATGCAGAATTTAAAAAAAATGGGAAATTATCTGTATCACCCACAGTTTCTTTGTGCCACGATATCCCTCTCAGTTCCTGTTACGTGGGCTAAATTTCAGTTAAGCTGTTGAAATGTAAAGCTAACAGTTTAAGAAATACTCCTAATTAAAATTTTTATGAACAGAATTAATCTAGTGAAATCATAAATCCTTATATCTGAGTCAATGAGTCCCCAAAATACATGAAATAAAAAACATGTAAAAATACACAGAAAAAAACACTGAAAAATACTGATACACAGAAGCATAGAAAAATATATAATATACTAACACAGAAAAATTAAAACAAAACACGTGGCTGAAAAGAATATCGTGCTTTGAAGAATTTAGTGTGAAAAATCAACATAGACAGCAGCAGCACAGACAACAGTGAACCACAACACAGCGTGTGGTTGTCATGGTAACAAGCTGCTAATGTCATGCTGTCTGTTGATTAGCTAGAATTACCCAAATTTTCCAACTTTAATGCCAAATAACATCAGATTCTTTAATTTACGAGATAAAGTAATTGGTCGATCGTAATCAAAATTCAGAGTTGCATCGATACACCAAACTTGAAAGCAAACTGAGGAAAATTAAGGTTGGGGCGGGGGCTCATTTTACGAATGGGAAAGATTAGACCCTAATTTCAATACGGAGCAAATAATTCACGACAATAAAAAAGAGCACGAAAAATAATTTGCGAAAATATTATTGACGTAGTGTAACAATTTTAAAATGATAACAGAACCAATTATGTAGGCGATTGCAGGCTCCAAAAGCATTAAATAGCTGAAGGATTAAAATTAATTAAAGGACATACTAGGCATGTCTACCTGCTGGAAATAACAGTCAAATCTCTCATTTAAATCACCAAAATAGTTTGATAATATCTACAGAAATCAACCGTCCGAAGGCAAACGGGTTAAGACAATCTCCGTACGTACATTTAAGTATTTGAACTCAACTGGACGGATTTCTGCACTGGCACAAATAGGCTCAGCTTCTTCAGCACGCATTACTATGATAGGGACTCCCAATCCTTCGTGTTGAAATCTGCACTGCAACTGATTCTTTTAGCGCCGAAATCACGGCAGTTGCCAATGTGAAAATAACTTCAACACGGAGCAAATAAATTATTTGCTTCGTATTATATATATATATATATGTATATATATCTATATATATAAAAATGAGAATGTGTGTCTGTATGTCTGTCTGTCTGTGTGAATCCCTAAAACTCGAGAACTACGCAACCAATTTCATTCAAATTTTACAGATGCCTTACTTAGGGTTCCAGTTGTGTTTTAGTCAAAACATTTTTTAACTTCTTGCAGAGTTTGAGCCCACGGCAACATAATATCTCCTCCACTATTTAAGTATTACGTGTCAAAAGTGAAACAAAAACACTCATGTCAAATACTTTCACTTTAAAAATGAAACTATTCCACTAACTGAAACAATC
>NC_068983.1:76269961-76273110 GCF_001194135.2 Octopus bimaculoides
TATATATATATATATATATATATATATATATATATATATATATACAATTTCGGAATCACTTATCCGGAATCCAAAAATCCAGAATTACAAGAAATCTGGCTATTTAAAAAATTAGCTAGCTTTGAATTTCGCAGGCTGTAGTAGTTCGTGCGCGGCCGCTTTATTTTGGTTTCCGTACCGTATGTTTTACACAACGTCACTTTTTAAGTGGATTAATAAGGATCAAACATACTCTACTTATTTTGTACGTGTATCGCTTAAGCAAATTTATATTCTTTACTTTTCTTTATTTACTTTTCATCCTATATATTATACGTGGTACAGTATTCTATATTTTACGAATTTTTAATGAAGATTAAACATACCCTGTTTTGGAAGTGTATTAATTTGTATATGTTATGCAGTCATGTTCTTTACTTTTTTGTTTATGTTATATTTTCGGAATATATTTCACCGGTGTCCGGAAATCCGGAAAATCCAGAATTCATGACCACTTCCAATACCATGGTTGCCAGATAAGAGGTTCGCTACCTTTATATACATATGTCTGCGTGTGTGTCTTTGTGTCTGTGTTTTTACCCCATCATCGCTTGACAACTGACATTGATGTGTTGAAGTCCCCGTAGCCTAGCGGTTCGGCAAAGAGACAGATAGAGTAAACTCTAGGTTTACAAATATGTCTTGGGGTCGAATTGTTCGAAAAAAATACTTCAAAGCGGTGCTCCAGCATGACTGCACTCAATTGAAACAAGGAAAAGAATAAAAGAATAGATGCATGTATGTATGTACTCCCACATATATATAGATAATAATTATCTCATTTTTACATTAAATCTGTTGGCTTCGATTTACCTTCCTATGGAGTGTCATATTCTAAAGTCAATCAAAATTAACTCTCTTAAATATATATAATTCGTCAACTTGGCAGATAACAATGCAGTAATTAGTACCTGGACACTAATAAATTATCGTTAGTTCAATACTCTTATTTTTATTGTTTCTTTATTGAACATATTGTCGGTGATTTTATTAACAGTTTTGTTTCATTTTGTTAAAGAATATTTTCACTATTAACAACATTGCCACTGAATTGAATCAAATTAAGTCTAAGCTTTCAATTCTCATCTCATTAATTTGAAGGTAAAAATTATTTATAACTTTTATAAGATTTATCAAAATTTTAAGGACTATTTACAAGCGACATTCCTGTATACCACACATATTTGAGTCACATAAGATTCCATGAAAAAGATTTTACCAGATAAGATTTAGTTAGAAAGTTACCTTGTCGGATATTGTTTAAATCTTTTTAATACTTTTCATAATAGGATCTTCAAAAATAGTCATCAAAGACAGAAAGCAAAAGGTTTGCGAATGTTTGTAGTTCGAATGAAAATATTCAAAACAATGCACATACAGTTGTATTATACATAAACGAAATTCAGAAATTAATGCGTATTCAATAACGGAAAAATACTATAATGCTATTCCATTTCCTGGTTATGTGAAAATCATTTATTTCATGAGTAGAAACAGGAAAATATAATTACAAATGCAAATTTTAACTTCTCTGATTCTTTTTTTAAAAATAACATGATGATTGATTCATTTTTTTCAGATTATAGTTACCTTACATTCAGCTTAATTGTTCTGATTTAGTCTCATCTATACATGTGTTCGGGTATGACATTTCAGGCATATATCGCCATAGGACTTTAAAAAAGCAAAACGGATCAAGAAAGGGAATAACAGTGAGATGCCTGTACTTCATTAGATTTAGGTGACAAAGGCTTTCACAACACTTTCACTACCTGTCGGTCGCCCTAGCGGTTTCTAGTGATCAGCATTGCAAGATAATTGCTACTATTGACTGAAGTTTTATGTCAGAGTATCTTTCTCGATGAGCAGCCTTTCCTACGGCTTGGTAAAAAAATAATAGGAGTATCTTTTATCCTGAAGAAAGCTATTTAACCTACAGATGGGACTGACAGATACTACCGTTCCGGGTCAGAACGGACATGGGGATAATGGTATTTAAGTGGTGACTCCACGCTCCTAACAACTCCCGAACTGGATCCTCATCACTGGACGCAGTTTAATGTCATATCCAGGAGTACATACATACTAATATGCATACATGCATGCATATATACCTACCTACCTACCTACTTACCTAGATAGAATAACAGCATCTTCAGAGTTGGAGAAGTACTAGACCAACATCTTCAGAGTTGAAGAATTACTGTGCAACAACTCTGAGAATACAACTATTTTATGTGACCCGGAAGCGGCCGGGCTAGCCTATATAAACGGAAGCTTGGAAGAGAAGCAGGCATCATACCAGCAAAAGGCAATGCATGGGCCATATCCTGTAAGCTAGCGGATAATAACACTATTGACAGGAAGAATAGCCTTTCTTGGTCTTGTGACAGATGCATTACATCCTACCTACAAGGATATGCCTTCGCTATACAAGAAAAGGAGATAGTTGCTAAATACGTAATAAATAAGGGACACAAAGATACCACCAAGCTTCTGCGTTGTGATAGAAAATATCAACTCTGCTGTACCAGTTTGGAAGATGCTACCAGCCCTAAAATGTCAATGAGATAAACCTGCCACAAAAGCATGGCATAATTGCAATGCTATCGTCTGGAAGGATTACCCTGACATATACATCAAAAGCATGTCAGAACCAGCATGTATTGACAAATTTAAAAAATAATGAATACTAGTGAAACACTTCAAGAAAGGAATAGTATTTCGGTGCAAACATAACTGACCTGATATCGTTCTATGGGACAGGGAACAAAAGAAGAGGTTAGCCTCCCAGTGGCTGTGAATGTATTTCAGGAAAAAGAGAATGTTTATGATGAACTAATGCAGGACTTACAGCTCTTGTACCCTGACTATAAATTCTCATTTGTACTTATCGTTATAGGTGCATCAGGCTATGTACCTACAATTTTACATAAACACTTCGGAATACTAGGTTTTTCGAAGAAAAAGAAACCGACACAGTTTCTCCAAATCCAATGTAGTAGAGGAACTGGGAAGATATGCAGGGCATTCCAGAAATCTCCATTTCAGATGAAGTCAAATAAAATGCAAAGAATACGCATATATATATATATATATATATATATATA
>NC_068983.1:76273120-76278029 GCF_001194135.2 Octopus bimaculoides
TATATATATATATATATATATATATATATATGCATATATACATCTCTCTCTCTATGTATGTATATGGGGTGGCTTCATTAGACCTTGTTGCTAGTGTTATGGTCGCACTGCTAACAAGCCTGAGGTGGTGTTGGAAGGTAATCCATGACTTGCAGCCGTAGAGGAGTTTGATCTGTATATCGGTTGTCTGCACGCTTGTTTCTGTGCCTTTCTTCAGTGACTTGCTGTTCGAAGGACTTTTAAAAATTTTGAAGTAATGATTGATTATATGTAATGTTTGATGATATGTAGAGTTTTCAACTACTCAGTGACAAAATAGGAAGAAACTGAAAACTAAACCTCATAGTTGAGTTCAAAAAAGAATTCTTCAATGTGTGTAAGTTAGGCAAATTTTACATACTTCATATACTGATTGCTACGCAAAATGTAATTACTGCCTAATTCATAACTGACTAAAGTATCTATTGAACAAATACAAACTACGTTAAGTGTTACAGTTTTTAGTATAAGAACAGTAAAACACAGTGGAGCTATAACCAAATCAGCGTGAATTGACGAAACTTACAATAAAACATATATAACTAACGCATAGTTGAAAGATAAAGTACATATTCCTTGTTTAACTTTTATTTTTCTATATTTTCATGGTTACTAATTTGTATTTTTATTGTATGTGGATATTTTCTACCGACTTATAGTTTAGCTGAATCACTAATGTTGCTGACAGGGTCGACATTAATTTTCATGTTACTGTAGTCAATAAAATAAATACCAGATAAGTACAAATATAGATATAGTCGCCTGTTGCCTCTTCGCAAATATCTGACCTTATGTCTATGATAAAAATCAATATATCAACATTTACTTTTATCTTTAAAATGTCTTTACTTTTATTCATTTTTTCAAAAGAAAAAAAGAAATTATTTTAAAAAATTTGCTTTAATAGTTTTAAATTTATTTACTTTTATTCATATCTTTAGAAAGTATTTTCTCTACTTACCTTTCAATTTTTAATTTTTCTCATACGTGTGTAAAAGATATTGAATTCCATTCTACTATTTATTTTATTGTTTTATATATTTAAATTATCTTGTCTTTTTCCATAAAAGGCATATTTTTGAAGACAGATAGGATTAAGAACATTACTATGTGGTATCTCTAATATTTATCCGGCTAGTATTATTCATTTTTTCTGGAATCCTATTATAGTTGCTATTCAGACAAAATAAAATACCTAAGTATCTGTGTATTGATTTTTCATATTATTTCACTTCAAATTTAGCTTTCATTGCAGGATTAATAACGTACTTTATTTGCCTTGAATAATGTTTTATTTAATCAAACGCATTTTTAGAAGATTCGAAGCATAGGTTCTTTAGTAGACAGCGTAAAAAAAAAAAAAAAAAAGAACACAGAAATTGATGCCAAATTATTTGCATGCAAATTATTGGAGACGTTTTTGCTTCAGGTTATTTTCTCACTGGATCAAATTAAACTCATTAGTAACTTTTTCTACTATTATATACTGATGACACAATATAATTAAATATTGTCATATTTGTGATAACATTTTAAATAAGGCTTAAATAATTAGCTATATGCAAAAAGTATGTTAGTCAATGATATTATTTTTATTATTTTGCCAAGTGCAAAATATCACCCTATGCATCTTTAGTGCGAGTGTAGACAATATTTTACTTACTAAAATAATCTTGACGAAACCTCTACATTAAATACAAAACTGTACAATGGTTTACACAAAAAATATAATTCGTTAGGACAATGTTCCACAAATTTCTTTTACTTATTTCAATCATTTGACTGGGTCCATGCTGGAGCACGGTCTTGAAGGGTTTAGTCAAAGAAATTGACTATAGGACTTATTCTTTGTAAGCCCAGTTCTTATTTTATCGGTCTGTTTTGTCCACCCGTTATGTTACGGGGACATAGATACACCAGCATCGGTTGCCAAGCGATGGCCACACACACACACACACACACACACACACACGCGCACACACACACAGACACACAGACACACACACACACACACACACACACACACACATACATACACAAACGCACAGACATATACGACAGACCTCTTTTTGTTTCCGACTATCAAATATACTCAAAGGTTTTGGTCGGCACGTGAAGCACTGATGCGCATTAAGGGATATCTATCTGCGTTTTCAAGTGTTAGAAATGTTTGTTAAATCTTTCGAAAATCTATATTAATGCTAGTGCATCATGAAAATCTATTATCCATACTTATGTTATATATGTCATTATTGTTAATACTTACATTCTGCTAAACTCCATGCGAATTGCAAAGGTGGATTTATATTCAACATGCAGTATTGTCCACGGAATCATAATGAGTGAGAGGCCTGAAATAATGAGCAATAACACAGAGCAATCACTATTTCACAATACACTCTTCTGTAAACAATAAAATAAAAATGCAATAAAAACAAAACCACAGCATAAATAGATGAAATATTGGTCATCTATATCTCTAGCTGTCCTTTTGTTTAATTGCCATTAATTTATATGTTGGTATATATGGCTTGATTTCTGTCTGGTTTTCTGTTTAGAATCTATCTATCTATCTATCTATCTATCTATCTATCTATCTATCTATCTATCTATCTATCTATCTGTCAGTCTGTCAGTCTGTCTGTCTGTCTGTCTGTCTATTCTTTTCTATTCTATTCTATACATGCAATACCTATAGCAACTCTGGCCACCTCTGGGTCACATGAAATAGTTGTATTCTCAGAGTAGTTGCACAGTAATTCTTCAACTCTGAAGATGTTGGTATTGTACTTCTCCAACTCTGAAGATGCTGTTTTTGTATGTATGTATGTATGTATGTATGCATGTATGTATGTATGTTTGTATGTATGTATGTGTGTGTGTGTGTATGTATGTATGTGTGTACATGTATGTATGTATATATATATATATATATATATATATATATATATATATATATATATATATATGTATGTATGTATGTATGTGTGTATGTATGTATGTATGTTTGTATGTCTTATGTATGTAGGTGGGTAGGTAGGTAGATAGGTGCTAAAGGGATTTCACTTGAAAACTACGTAATACCTGTTGAAGATCTGAACACATCACATAATCTATTTATCCAATATATCGTCTTTCATCACTTGGCAATATGAAGATGATTATGGATTTGTTGAAACGTTGGAAAAAACTTTATATTCCAAACTCGATGAATGCAGATGACTGCATTGATAGGAAATCTAGGCAAAGTTTAAACTTTTCGGATTACGTCAGCATTAACTGCATTACTGTTAATATATAAAGCTATTTCACTCGCTTTTCTCTCAAAAGATGTATAAAGACATGCAGTAGTTCCAACCGAATACGCCAACAATAAAGTAAATTAGTAACATGCCCATGCACTTTGTTTTTCTTTTTTGCTGTGTTAAGGAGCAGAGAGGATGTAGCCAAGTTCGACGTATATTACATTATGTTGATCAACAAATATACATAACAGACATGTTAGCTAAATAAACGGCGAAAAGAAATGACGAGGAAAATTCAGTTCAGAAAACAATGAACAGAGCCGAGTTGAATGAGAGAAGTAGAATTATCAATGATGTGTGTTAGGCATAAGAAAATATTTTGATTCACTTAGTTGATTTCAATGGATTTTCCCAAAATATTGCAAAAGAAAGTTGCCAAGCATTGTTATGTTGTTGCTTATTTAACTGACAAAAGCTTTGTCGATGTCAATTGGAGAGACTGTAATGGACTTAGTTTGGTCCTATGGAGAGCATCTGTCAAACAAAGACTGGATTATTCTCAAACTGCAACTAAAGAAAGTTTTCCTATTGGAGAAAGTGAAGAGGCTCCGTTTGATATAGAAAGAGAATAGACAAGATTTGTTCGTCTTTTGTACCTAAATATGCTACAATAAAAAACACTTGGAAAATAATCACTATCATTTTGAATACAGCACTAAATTTACTCACAGGAGAATACATTATCGTGGTGTATAATATTTAAGTATTTTATGCAGGAGTCAATGCTTTGAAACTGAAGACAGTTAATTGCTCATCTATATATTTAATCGTCAAGACTGAAAGATATGTGCTTTATGAAATACATTCGAATAGCTATTATCAACATTATGTTATATATATTATAACTATGACTGGAATTTGATTAAGATTAGAACTTTTAAATGCATATCCCAACTTATCGTTGGCATAAGTATTACTTCTATCTTTATTAATTTAACCTAAAACTTCGTTTAAGTTGTATTTTAAACGAAAGATTCGTTAAGATTAGTTTTGCATATAATATTTCCGTTAGTTTATATTATAATAAACGTAAAGTTAATTATGACATGTTTATAATTTTTGATATTTTTAATAATATTTTTTCTATTTTAATGTAATAAATATTTCTAAATGCATTCATTTGTTATTTCTTGTTGGTTGATGCATACATTCTTTTATTATTATTGTTGTTGTATTTTGACCTGAATATTAGCTATATTTTTGAATAGAATTGGTTTTCGATCGTTTTAATCGATTTGAATATTTTTTTATTTTCTATTTCAAAATTTGGTTATGAAACACGTGTAGTCGTTTTACTATTATCTTATGATATTTACTTTGTATTATATTATACTTATTTATCGTGCATTTACTTATTAATTTTTTTTATATGTGACTGTGGATTTTCATGGATGAGTTCATGAACTTTGCTTCTTTTCTCTAAAACTATATATTTATATATTTTATACTGTGAAACTTAATTTAATTTTAATTTTTAGTAAATTGAATTTAATTGAGTTTTTACCTGTAAATTTGAATTTTTATCCCTATTATTATTATTATTATTATTATTATTATTATTATTA
>NC_068983.1:76278118-76280344 GCF_001194135.2 Octopus bimaculoides
ACACAAGGAAAATTCTTTAGCACATCTTAATTATAATTTACAAATATTTCTGTACCATCTCCATTTCCTACGCCAGCTTTCGTGAAAATCCTATTTTAGACATTGGAAAGGCACTTCCTCACACTTGCATCCAAGTTGTGCCATTACATTATGCGTCCCTCAGACCTTGTTGTTAGTAAAATATCGGGAGGAAATTAAAAAGAAAAGAATTAAAAGCGTGGGATGAGTATGTGGAGAAGATATTATGTGGGTGGGATTATGAACAGGGTGGATATGTATAATGATAGAAAACAGAAATGGAAGGTAGGTGAAGGGAAACGCTCAGAAGAAGACGAAAGTGAAGTAGAAGGGAGGGAAGAGGAAGCAAAAGATTTGGTTGATGGAAACTATGTGAAAGCTTGTTTTGTGTGTGTGTGTATACATACATACATACGTACATATATATATCTATATCTATATACATATATATATATATATATATATATATATGAATGTATGTACCCCTTTGAGCAACATCAAATTCACTCATAATCTCTCTCCAAGCTTTCCTGTCAATTATAAACTCTCTTGCCTCTCTCACTCCAACACCACTAACCACCAAAACATTCCTCACTCCATCCATCCACACAAACCGAGGTCTGCCTCAGGTTCTGTTGCCTACCACTTCTGCGTTCACCACCCTCCTTACCATCAGCTCCTCATCTATCCTCTCCACGTGTCCAAACACCTCCACATCCGTCTATCCATTTTGGTTGTTAGTTTTTCTTTCATTCCTGCTTGTCTTCGCACCTCCTCGTTCCTCATCCTGTCCATCCGTGTGACACCAACAATAACCCTCAGACATCTCATCTCCAGCACATCTAGTCGTATCCTTTCCGCCTCTCTCATCCCCCACGTCTCTGCACCATATAACATTGTCGGCACAATGAGGCCCTCATACACGCCTCTTTTCGCTTTCATACTCAAACTTTTATCTCTCAGTACACCTTTCACAACTCCAAGTATCTTACTCCCCTTCCTTACTCTATATCCCATCTCCCCAGCCAACAAAAACTACAGGTTGATGTTACATCATTTTTGGACAAAAAAAAAACAACATCGCATGTGTATCTATAACTGACGAATAGTCCCTAGCAACATAGTGTGGATTAGAAATCATATTACATTATAAGTCGTTAAAGTAAAGTTTTAAAAACATTCCCTATAAATCTCTTTTAGAATATGGATATAACTGCGAAATTTCATGCGTCCGCAATTGAAAAGACCTCATTGAGATACGAAACTACGAATATGTGGTTTGAAACCTAGCCGGTTAGCTTTGCTACTATCTTCCCCCAATAAACGTCATAAAATATAACGTGGGCTTAATAAATATTCTCCACCAGTAGCATACTTTTAAATAGTTTCTGAGATGCATTATGGAATACTACAAGTAGATTTGAACTCAAAATTCATGATCTCCTTGATCAATGTTTACTTCAATTATAGCTTCAGTTTTAACACATATATGCACACACAAACACACACACATTCACAAAGCACATATACACATATTTCTTTATAAAAATGTATATATGAATGCATATATATATATATATATATATATATATATATATATATATATATATATATATATATATATATACACACATCTATATATACGTGGAAATTCAAACGCACACACTAGGAAAACCAAGGAGACATTGTTAATGAAAGTAGATGGCCTGTGGATATATCCGAGATTCAATATTGGTATGCAAGTATAAAAAGCAAAATGAAATGAAAATCAAGCACGGCGGCAAAATATAGAAAAACTAGATACACAGGAAAGAAAAAAAAATCCAACACCCTCCTTCTGCAAAAAATATAGAGAAAAGAAATAAGAGAAAAGCAAAACTGTTTCTACGGCATCGAAGACGGAAAGCGTAACATACATTGTTATTCACATTTATCACACAGGTGGAGAGATTTTATTAAAATATCCTGTGATTAGTATTCTATTCCACACAAACTATTATTTATATCTGTAATATATTTAGGTCCACATGTGTGTGCGTATGTGTATGTATATATATGTGTATGTGTGTGTGTGTATATATATATATATACACATACACACACACACATATATATATATATATATATATGTATTTATATAGGAAATTAATATAAATATAAATACTACACATCCTCACATACATATATATGCATATACATATATATATA
>NC_068983.1:76280690-76281681 GCF_001194135.2 Octopus bimaculoides
GTCCACATGTGTGTGCGTATGTGTATGTATATATATGTGTATGTGTGTGTGTGTATATATATATATATACATATCGGTATTGTATACACTTTTTCTGATGCATGTAAATTCTATGACATTACATGCACGCACACAATACGCACACACACACGCACGTGTGTGTGTGTGTGTGTATACATAGAGTGATGAATGGGTTTTTGTTATTTCATTTCTTTATCGATTTCTTCTTTTTCAGTTCGTTCTTTAATCTAGAATACGAAATCAACGCTTTCATTTTCGGTGGCGGGGATACATGCGCAATGATTTAAATTGCAGGGAAATCCATTTTGCTTCTAATCACTTTGTTGTTGTTGTTTCTTTGTCGTCTTTCTATTTCTTCTTTACATTTTCTTGAGTTATATTTCATCTCAGTTTTTAGCGTAATGATTATTTGTATTTCTTCAATTTTGCTATTTTTCAATCTCTCAAGGAAATATACCCTGAAGATTGGCGTAAAAATGTGTCTACAACTGCTCACCCATAGAATAAATATATTTGTCACATACAGAAACTGTCATACAATATGGACAAAATACACAAATAAACGTAAATATACACACAATTGTAGGCACACACGCGTATGGATATGATTATACAACTGGTTTGAATGCAATTGTAAGTTTCGCCTATAGGGAACAGACGAATAAGCTGCTACGGGTGTAACATGAGGTTGTAATGAACCCAACATGTATAATGAAGATGATGTTCCAAAAAGAAGTAGCTAACTCACTGAGAAAGACAGGGAGAGAGTGAGAGAGAGAAAGGGAGAGAGTGAGAGAGAGAAAGGGAGAGAGACAAAAAGGGCTGTATGGTAAAGGTGAATATATAAATCATATATGAATACGCATTTAGTTGCTACGTATCTCTTTATGGTGTATGTATGCATCTGTTTGTTTGTGTGTGTGTGTGTGTGTATGTGTGTGTGTGTGTGTGTGTGTGTGTGTGTGTGTGT
>NC_068983.1:76283483-76287046 GCF_001194135.2 Octopus bimaculoides
ATATATATATACATAACATAAATCTCACGTGCGCACACTGATACATGTATACACATACATATATTCATGATATGTATGCATGTATGTATAAATTTGTTAATAAGTATATATCCATCATACACATATATATTTGTATGTATGTGAGCGTGGGTGTGTGTCTCTGTGCCTGTGTATGTGTGTAAATGTGTGTAAATATGCAAATATTTCTATTCGTATGCTGTTTGCATGTGTATATTTGGCTGCACGAATAAGTTCAATTTTGTGAATGCAAGAATGTATATATATATATATATATAAAGAAGAGGTTTATTCCCACGAAGGAAAATATGTAGATGTATACACACACACACACACACACACACACACACACACACACACACACACACACACACACACACACACACACACACACACACATATATATATATATATACATATACATTCTTGCATTCACAAAATTGAAATTATTGATGCAACCAGATATACACTTGTAAACAGCATACAAATAGAAATATTGGCATATGTATACACATTTACACACATACACAGTCACACATATACACACTCATGCACACTCACACACATGTACTCAGATATGCATGTGTAGGATGGATATATACTTATTAACAAAACTATACCCACACCCTGCACATACATGAATATATGTATGTGTATATATGTGTGAGTGTGCGCACGTGACGTTTATGTTATATATATATATATATATTCTTCTATTCTTATATATATATATATATATATATATACATACATCGCCCTATTTAGCTGTCATTTCTCTCTCTCTTTTTTGCTCTTGTATCACCTTATTTGCCTGATCTAGTGCTTTCATAACGTATCTCAATGAAAAACCATTTTTATTTAATTTTTAGACTATAAAATTATATAGATGTAGTTCAACTAAAACGCACTTAAAAATACATAGGCGAGAAGATGTGCATACTAAATAAGTATATCCTTATCTCTTTGTCTCTATCTGCAAGTGTATGATTTATGTTTGTCATGGCCGGGGGGTAAAAAAGGAAAAGAATTAAACATACATTCATATTCATCCAATTCAGCGCTGTGCAAAGAAAAGGCTTGATAAGAAGAAAAGATTAATGAATTTATGCACGCATCATATAAGGTAAGGTCGGGGCAAATAATATACTGTGTGGGTTTAGAGAGTTGAAATAAGCTTTCATGAATTTTACAATGAAAATGTGATTAAAACATAATACTCATACGGAAAAATATTTGCCCTTTCACGAGCACGTTTCTACGATGTTTTATTAGGTAAGCGCTCAATGAAATATTATAAATTCAAATTTCATACGTGTATCATATTAAAAGCGAAATTTTGCTTAAACTAAATTAGTATTGAATAAACAAAATATATTTAATCAATCTAGCCGTAAGATGCATGTCTTCGTAGCATACACCATGCATTCGCAAGTTCTCTTTTATAAATATCTATATAGTTGTGAGCAGATATCTCGGCTCTCCTACCTTTAACTCAGCGGAATATTTACAATGCAACAGCTGGAAGGAGAGAAGGTTTTAACCACCATTGGGCCGGTACGAATTTTTGACTGGATAGTCTGGGGCAACAACAAATGCTGTCCTTTGCTCAGTAACATAATTCACAACGTGCTACTCGGTCAGGGAACCGAATCTCAATGATATAATCGTGTTACTAACACGCTATGCACTAGACCATACGACTTCGCATACAACCCAAGCTCACACACACACACACCCACCCACACACACACACACCCACACCCACACACACACACACATACACATGAATATATGTACACAATTTAATATAGAGCACACAAATATAAATAGACACTCGGATATGATTAAGTTTTGCTTGTTGGTGCAACAAATTACATGTATAAGTGTTATCTTCATCAGAAGTCCCTAAGGTGAATTAGATAAAGTTCATGTCATGGATTACGAATATGCAGGGGCGTGGTTTGGATTCCGACTGAGGTGGATTTCAGTTATTAAAATGTCCACCTTTAGCTGTCGAATCTGCGAAAGAGAAATCTTCGATGCTAATTATATTAATTTAGTTTGGAACTGCCAGAGATTTTGTCTCAATTGGTCGACTTCTATAGAATACACTCCTTCAGAATATGCACAACTACAGTAGTAAGATCTCATTGGGAAATATATATACTTATTAGATGACTGCATGCATGAATATGTCGCCTGAATGTTTTAAATTGACAAACACCAAAGTAGTCTATCTCAAATAAACAACCGGGGTATGGGCTCTTAATCTAAATTGTATACATTGGCAATACATGCACTAGGATAAAAACCTCGAGCGCAGAAAAGGGATGCGCACGCTCGTTAGGCATTTAAATGTTACAAGACTCCTTGAAATTAACACTGAAGATGTTGCTTACCTCATCTGAAACGGCATTCCCGTTATTATTAAGTCAAATAAGTTATTTCGTAACTCAAGACTAAAATACACTCATTTTTCCTGAAGATATCTAACAATATACTGATTATCGCATGTTTTAAAGTTATAATTATTGATGATTTTTAAATGTAGTTATATCGAAACATATATATGTATGTAGAATATCTTTATTTTTTTTGGATATTATTATGTTATCTTGTTGGTTGAGGCGTTTCCTTTTATACTTTTATAGGTATATTTTTTCATCATTTAATATGCGTTATTTTCCAAATAAAACAAATCCAGCATCTTTTCAATTTTTCTTCTCCATTTCCTTTTATTGACTTTTTAAATTATATATATATAAATATTGTACACTAATACACAATGTTTTGTCTGTCTATTTGAATCATTGAAAAATATCCGGAAAGCTTTGATTACAAGAGACTACACCACGGAAGTTATCCAATTGTCAGGTTCTGGTGCTAAACTGGGTGACATTTTAAATCAACGACCCAATTAGGCTATGTCATGATTTGGACTCACAAAGTACCGGCACAAATACCACAAGGCACCCACCCGTACAACGATCTTTATAGCACCATATGTTCAAATACTTTACCTTCGATTATAATTACTTTTATCGATTTCAAGAGATGAAACGCAAAGTTGATCAGGGCAGAATTTGAACTTATGCTGCAGAAATTCGGAACACACACGGCAAAGCAATCAAGCCAACATTCTCAAAGCTATGCGAATTTGACGCGTAGGTGCGGGCAAAATAATCCCCAATAACGAGGATGCCAGTGTATCATAAACTTTACTTGTGAGGTTCAGCAGTCAGATTCTTAATTGCGTGCTTTTCACACGGAGTCAATGCCACGCCGTGTCTCTGAATCGTACTATGACCTCATTGCTAAGGGTTGAACTTCCACTACCGAAACACACGCACACACATATATATATATCAACATATATGTATGTTTGTATGTGTATATGTATATATATATATACATATATAAATACATACACACAAACGTATATGTATTTATACATATATAGATACACACATATATAGATTTCTATATACATACACACACACATATATATATATGCATATATATATATATATATATATATATATATA
>NC_068983.1:76288506-76289390 GCF_001194135.2 Octopus bimaculoides
TATATATATATATATATATATATATATATATATATATTTATATATATATGTATATATATCTAAGTTATGTAAGCTATTTAAGTGTGTATATATGTTTATACATATATGCATATATATACATATATACATCTATATATGTACATATATATATATATGATTATATGTTTGTGTGTGTACATATGTACATAGATCTATATATATGCACAGATACATGCAAAGATACATATGTCCTTATGTGCGGTGTGTGTGAGTAATATCTTGAGAAATATCAATCGGGAAATACATCATTTGCAAACGCTTTCTATCCATCCAAAAGAAAAAGAAGCAGAAATATATATAGATAAAAGCAACGAAAACAGAAGCAAGAAAAACGTAACGAACACAGACAAAACACAAAACACAT
Source organism: Octopus bimaculoides (assembly GCF_001194135.2). NCBI lineage: Eukaryota > Metazoa > Mollusca > Cephalopoda > Octopoda > Octopodidae > Octopus > Octopus bimaculoides. The sequence continues at coordinate 76,288,910 of NC_068983.1, forward strand.
GCATAGAAGAAAGTGAAAGGTATGTCATCAAAATAAGCGTTCCTTGCTTGCAATTTCGCACTTCTCATATCTTGCGTGTCACATACTATATATTTCATGATATGATTTGTTTCATTTTCTAAGTGTACTTACCTAGCTGCCTGATATCTCATTTGCCATCGTCATCATTGTCATTATCATTATCATCGTGTAAATATATACAGCGTTAATGTATATCTGCAATTATTATCATCGTTACTATCATCATGACACCCCTCCTCCTGCTGCTCATCATCGTCATCGTCATCATCATCATCTCATCATCAGCATCATCATCATCATCATCATCATAATTACCACCCCACCAACTTCACTACCACCATCACCACCACCAACACCAACACGACGATCATCATCATCATCGTCATCGTCCACCTCCTTCGCTTCCTCGTCTTCTTCCTCCTCCCTCTCATCATTTTCTCCACCCCAGTAAGTTTTCATC
>NC_068983.1:76289480-76292973 GCF_001194135.2 Octopus bimaculoides
TCTACGTCAGAGTTTCACCTACCCCCTCTTCGTCGTTCTCTTTCTCCTCCTTATCAGCCTCATTTTCTTTGTGGTTTCAAGCCTAATTATCATCGTCGTAATTTATCATCACGAATATTAGCAGGAACATTACCAGCAGCAGCTACACGGCGATGACGATGACAACGACGACGACGACGACGACGACGACCACCACCACCACGACCACCACCACTACCACCACAACCGACAACAGCAACAATAACAACGACAACAGTCACTGTAACAGCCTTCCGACCTCTGTAATGCTTAATGTTATGTTATCTCCAGCATCATACTCAGCATCTTCGTCTATAGCATCCATTCTCATTACGGTGCTTAAATAATCATCATGTTGAGAGTTACTATCCTTACCAGTTGTTACATGAACAGAAGCGTAGTAATTTTCCCACTGTCACACTGTATTTAGAGACAGAAGCTAAAACTCTTCTGGTTGAAACAAACTAAATAATTTATATGGAAATATAAAAATATTGAAATATTGGAACAGGCTGTTTGTTGCCTTCAGGCATATACTAATATTCACTTGAAGCATGGAAGTATTGGAAATACTCCAAGCATTATATTTTACTATATTTCTGCAATAATACACGGTATTGTTACACTAGATTAAACTTTAGAGAATATTATAATATGCTGACTTATTGCTTTGCAATTGTAGCGTTCCAGGTTCGATTTCAAGGTGTAGTACCTTGTGGAAGTGACTTAGTCCCTTACTTCTAGTGAACTAAACTTTCGTCGGAATGGAGTTTACCTTTAAAATTCATTCAATGATGTATGGTGTGAATTGAGGGTGATTTGGCTGTTACTACTAGCAAGTCAAAACTCTACGATGAGGCTTGCACATTGGAACGATTAAATGTTAGTCAAATATTAAGGTCTACATCATCTTTTGTTCATATCACATCCGGAATGAATGAATTTGTTCTATATCCTAAAGCATTATATTCTACAGGAGCAAACGAGATAGACTAATTACGATAGCTAGACCTGCTGAAAATAACAAATAAATCTTCCTCAGAATATATAACATTATCTTAGGAAGGGAAGTAACCAAATGTGAGGAAACCTCGCTCAACAAAGATAGGATATTCACAATTGAAATGATATTTCATCATAGACCTACATCACCAAATCTAACCTGCTGTTAATGATTACATAATTACAATATATTACATTACGACCCTTGGCCTTCAAGTAATTAAACATACACTACGTCATTTCTACTCGATGCTTAAGACACAGCGTCTTCAGAGTGACATCGATTGGGGAAAATTACAGAAACAATATAATCATATAATGATTGCAAACACTGTTTACCTGTCAAATTTGATATATATACATATTTGTGCATAAAGACAGACGCTCATTAACACTCTCATACACCCTGACACGCACACTCTCTCATACACTCTCTCATACACGCTCACACACACACACACACGCACACACACACACACACACACACACACACACACACACACACACACACACACACACACACACACACACACACACACACACACACACACACACACACATGTGCATATATATTTTTATATACATTAATAACCATACACATTCGTACACATTACTAGTTGTGAAGGTGGCATCTTACGCCAAAAAGTTAATTCATACTTTTGATAAACACAGAACAATAAACTAGGCACTAGACTGAAATAAGTGATAGCGGTGGTAGAACTGGTTAAAAGTGATGAACGCTGTATCACTGCATGGTTACAGTATTATGTTTATGAAGCCATTAGACAAGTAAAGTGTAAAATATTGCATGTGAATATCTCATGCACATACACAGAAAATAAACTTCTGCACTGAATTCTTTATTAGACAATATTCCAATTGGTGTTATTAGCTTTAAGCATAAGATAAAACACTATACATAAGATATGTAATACCTTAAGTCATTGTGTTATAAAATTAGATTAACTAACATATATTTTCATCAAAATTAACACTGGCGATATCTAATTTAATAGAATCACGTGACAGAATCTGTTGAGTTAGTTTAAAGATGAATTTTGTGGTATAAGTGCTCATTTAAGACAGGAATCGTTTCCAGCTGAGATGTATCCGGGTCTTTCTCTGGTATCCGTTGAAGGTATTTCTCTGGTAACATTTGATGATTATGACATGCATGTCTTTGATTTGATTTGGGTTAATATTAAACGGAGTAGGGACTATCGAGGAAAAGTAATTGTGTTGCAATGTAGTTATGTGCTGTGAGACTGATGAATGTAGAAGGAGTATAGTAAAGGTCTCCAAAATATAGAATAATTACAAATTTCATGTGAAAGTCGTTTGAGAAATTCTGATGGAATATTCTTCAGATTGTGCAAAGAAACAAAAAAAAAAATAAATAAAATGTAGAGTTCATGCTGAAGTGTACAGTGCACTGATTTATTTTTCTTCTTTTGTAATTACTTTCCGGTTGCCTTAATTCTCATGATGCTTTATTTGGTATGGGGAGACCACAGGGGTAACGGTATTTTCGGTGGAACTAGACAAAGGAAGTGAAGAGAAGGTGGGTAATGATATCTGGCTCTTTGGACTGGAATGCTCCGAGGGTTCAGGAACACATCTTGCTAGCCATTATTAATGTAAAATTTCCAGCTGACTTTGTTTCCAGCAATAACCTTTAAATCCCCGATATTGCCGGGTACATAAATTGTTCTTCTGATAGATGACAATATGATTGCGCACATTCTCTTATCTAAAGTGAATTCAAATTTTCTCTCATTAAGAAGCATGTTATTTTCTCTCATTAAGAAGCATGTTATTTTCTCTCATTAAGAAGCATGTTATTTTCTCTCATTAAAAAGCATTTTATTTCTATCTGCCCAATATCTTAAAAAACAGAGATCAGACTACAGATTTGTTCAGTTTTCTCTACTGTTAGGTTTTTGAAGCTTGAAATCATGCGAGGGAGTGGTGAAAAGATCGTGGTTTGGATAAAAGAAAATGATCAGTTAATTATGATTATATTTAACATATTCTCGTCAAATGTTCACACACTTATTGCAACGGTCCTTCCGTTTTTCTAAGCCCTATAGAAGACCTCAGAAGTTTGGGCCTTTCGCAATACCCTTAAAGCCAGGCACATTTGAACATCATCATATGCGAATACATTTATTTTAGTGGGCTTCATGACCTTTTAAATGTCATTTGTATACCCTCTGAAGAAAAGAAGCTTTAACTTAGTCTCTTGGGGAACTGTGTAGAGGGTACTGGGTTCTTTTGCTAGGATAGAATGGATTCCGTCAATCACAAAATGGAATTTGTTCCTTGGAATAACTTGATATAGTGCAGTAGTTTTCCACGGATTCTAATGTTGAACAGTTTTAACTGTAGAACGCTGTGGTTGAATCTGTGGAAACCTTTGCTGCAGTCAAGATATATATATATATATATATATATATATATATATGTTTTATTA
>NC_068983.1:76293025-76299729 GCF_001194135.2 Octopus bimaculoides
TATATATATATATATATATATATATATATATATATATATGTTTTATTATTAAATCTACAGAAACATCACAAAAATTGTTACTCGTCGGACAGTTTTAGTTGAAAATGGAACAAAAAAATTGACGTTATATTTACAAATATACAATTTACATTGACATATACACATTTGAAGTTTCATTTCATTGGTCCTTTCAAATAACGGTCTTTGTAAGAACCGATGATATACAATAAATTAAAATTACGATTTAAACATCATATTATGTAAAATGAAGAAAGCCTTAAATCAAAATTAACTTTAGTTAAATGGAAAAAAACATGCATACACAGAGTAAATTAATTAATGGCAAAATACATTTAATTAAAAAAATGTAAATCTGTTTATAATAGAATATTGGCTTACAGACGTAAGCAGGTGCAAATGTATGGAAAATATTTAGATATACATTCACGCGCAAAAAACATATACATACATATATACAAACATATACAAGCAAAGTATAAATATGAATATATACGCCAATGCATATATAGGTATCTACATATATATATATATATATGTATATATATATATATATATATATATATATATTTATATATATATATATACATCATACGTCTCCGTACGTGTATTCTCAATGCACGACTTAGTCGTTGTAAGTCAGAAAAAGAGAAAGAAATAGAATCAGAAATAAGAACTGGTGAAAGAAAGAAAAACGAAGAGCAGTTGTGGACGAAAGAAAAAGGAAAGAGAAAGAGAAAAATAGATAGGATGAGAGAGAGAGAGAGAGAGAGGGGGGGGAGAATGATCTGAAAAGTAGCGTTCTTCAAAAGTAAATAACTATTTTTAGATACATTAAAACTCTTCTGTAAGCTTGCAAACGTGCACATAAAAACGTGCACATGTAAATTAGACATGCATACCCACAGAAATACATACATATATATGATAGTAACACACGTGTACATGCATACAAATATACAAATTAACATATACGCATATATATCTACATACATATAAACACCATAACGTATTTACGCACACGAATATATTAAAAACTGTCAGGTGTATTGAATATTAAAATAAGAAAATGGTACAATAAATTAATGTAATATAATTAAGTGTAATTTAAATTTGAAAGATGTAAATTTTAAAAATATGAATTTAAAATTTAAATATGAAAATGAATAAAAATTTAACCTCGGTGAAATTTAAATTATAATTTGTAAACAGTCGAAGGTTTTCTTCAAAGTTGAAAAATTTTAAATGTTAAATGTAAAGGCAAAAATGTACCAGAATTGTAATATTAAATGATGTCTGTATTAAGGTGCAAATGCCAAATTCAAATGCAAAAGTTAAAAATTATCGGTACGGTATTTTTTCACTTGACATTTTGCACCTCGTAGCGTGTCGGCAGGTATTTAAAAGCTCCTGTCTTTGGTTCTGTGCGTATTTATCCTGGAGCAGCATGAAGAGCTTTTCCGCAAGGTAAACACTGCACCTCATTGGGCGTCTATATGCTCCATGATTGTATAGTGCAGATTTCTCCAAAATTGCCCAGCTGATCTTGAAAGGACGGGTGTCATTTTCTTTCAATTGCCAGGCATGTTTACCAAGACTTGTTGCAGTCCGATTTTCGGGGTATTGAAATGAATTTCAGTGAGAATATAATCTAGTCTTCAAGGAATTTTCCGAAGCTCCTGTACATGTTTTGTATTCTTGTGAGCCCTCTATTTGTACCTTAGCTCTATAGACTATTCCTTTTTCAAGACAATTCCCTCTTACAGGACAGTAACTTTGATTTTTACAATTGCAATTCTTGTGGTCAATTGCAGCATTGTGGTTACTTCTAATTGTTTTTTTGTGCTGGACAACTAAAGAGGCGAAGGTCTTGCAACAAGAGTAGCTAACCTTCAGCGTTCTCCAATTTAAAAATCTATAGATCTTATAGCTTTCTTGGAAGTGTTGAGAAACTAGTTTTAAGAATTCTCTACCTATATTTGTTTTTCTGGCAATGTTAAATGTCTGATTAAACAACAAAACTTTCCTTGTTCTATTTCTACGTGTTCTATAATTGTTAGTAGTAGTTTGACTATACTGGATGTTCTTCGAGAATTCATTGTTCCTTAATGTATTATAATACGGCGCTGCATTTTGAAGCACTGTCTCGTCTGAAGATATGGATGATGTGCGCCTTTCTATATTGCTAACTAGATTTTTAAGAATTACGGGTAGATGATTTGGTGGTTTAACCCGTAATTTAACAGGAAGAAACCTGCTGCAGCCTGCTGCAGAATTATGTTCAGTTTCGATTACTGCAGCAATGATGCCTGAAGATCTGAACGTTATGGCGGGCACAATATTTTGGGTTTTGAATTCATTAAAATAATTTAAGTAAACATAAGTGGATTAAAAAAAAAAACCGAGCAATATGGTTTCTGTTGGATCTCTACTATTTATTCATCATAGAAAATGTAGCTCTTCTATAAATCGAATGAATAGATAACAGAACGGTCCGGCAAATGAATAGAAGAAATAGCAGAGAAAATATTAACCGCAATAAGCAAAAAATAATAAAGGTAAAAAAGACAAAACATGCCCATTCACACAGACATAGATAAACATACGCACGCACACACACACACACATACACACACACACACACACACACACACACACACACTCACACACACGCATACGTATAATATATGATATATGAGTTACTGAATTAATTCTTGAGTGTTGTATTCCATTTGACTCTATAGTCTTCGAAGCATGTATAGTTTTAAAATAGTGTTGCTCTTGAGAAAATGCTAATGATGTCACATACGCAATTCACTTACCTATAAATATGTGGCGATGTTTTCTAACTCTGAAATGAATATAAACGCGCATTTATCCAGGCGGTATTTATACAAATCAGATTAATTTGATTTGTATATTTCAACTTTCATGGAGGTGTTTAAGAGTGCAGTCTAATATATTCCATTGCACTCATTCTTTCCTCTTTAAAATGTTCTTTACTAAATGATCCCTCTCGGCTGTTTCAAATACATAATGCTTGTAAGAATTTTGTCTCTATTTGTACGATTAGAATGAGGCAGTTGCTTTAAACACGGGTTGTGTGAATTCACTAGGTTTTTAAACATGGCTGTGCTCATTGTTTGTTAGGTGCTAACTGAAAGTAAATAATGCATTTTTGGTTTGAAAGTATGACTATTAATACTTCACTAAATTTCTGTAATAATTTAAGTAGAAGTCACAGCATTACTTCAGAGCCGATATAATATTACACCATTGTTTCCAAGATTTTCACTGTTCCAGCTACTTCACTGTTTGAAAGCAAAATTCGACATAATCCAAGATATTTAGATTGAGAATATGCTACACTACAATGATTTTGATAGAATGAAAACTTAGTTTGCAATTAGAGGCGTGAGGAACATTCAAAGACTTAGTCAGGTTGGAAAAGCGAATTTATTGTTCATGAGTGCATTTATCAGTTCGTTTATTATTTAGAAAATCTATCTTTTAAATGGATGTCGGATTTGCGAATAGGCTTCGAATTTTCCTTTAAAGACAGATATTACGTCAGAAATGAAATATCAAGGACCTGTACAGTAACACGTTTCTAAATTAGTTTTATTGAAAAGTTAATAAGATGGCTGAGGATGATTCATACAAGCAGGGCAAACACATACATGAATATAAACGTACAATTGCATAAACACACTGACACACAGATAAACAGAGAAAAGCATCGGTACACATAACCAGATATGAATATTTATAAACAAGCACAAATATAACGTACGTGCCGGCACATTAACTTAAGCATTTGGCATCAGATAAATTCTGCTCGAACTCTTTGGTGGCAAGTACGATATAAACAGCTAACAGTCAGAAAGTAAATTGCAGGTAATGTCAAGTGAGTTTATAAACAAGAAGTCAGCAATAAATCATGAGGATCAGGAAGAGGCTTTATAGTGTAGTACAACAGGTGAATAGTTCGTTTAAATGCAACGACTCCATTTGACATAATCTTAGGAATATACAAGTTATAACTGTGTTTTCTCGGCGAATTGACAGTTGCAAGAATTAAGCTGTCTAACAATATGGCTCAGTGACTACGTGTAAAGCACGAAGGAATTCGTTCCTGTAATACTGATAATCTTCAATGTAGCTTTCTATTAGTATAATGGAATGAAGATATATCACCTTATTACAAAAAGTATAGTAGTAATACGTCACCCATTTCCGTTCTCATGAGCATACACAGATGCATACATAAAAGCACACACACGCATACATACATACATACATACATACATACATACTTACACACATACACACATACACAAACACAAACATATATATGTACATATGTATGTCTATATATATATGTATATATGTATATATATATATATGTATATATAAATAAATATATATATATATATACATATATCTGTATATATATATATACAGATAAATGTATATATACATATATATATATATACATATATATATATATATACATATATATACACAAATAAACGTATATATAGTATATATATGTGTGTGTGTGTGTGTGTGTGTATCTACCTATATCTATATATATACAAAAATATAGGGAAAAAGTAAAAAGAAACAAGGAAAATGCATATTAGGTATAAAAGTGATGGTTTTTTTTTTAAATATAAAATCAAAGATATATACATACAAATAAGTGATTTGAACTGGAAATAAAAAGTATAAAAAGCAGTATTATGAGTTTATTGAAAGTCATACAGGTTTGCGAACCTTGTAATGGGTTATCTAGAACTTAAAATATACCAATTATCACAACAAAAATATGTTACCTCATTTCATTGCTATTTAAAGGAGAATGGAAAAGTACTTAGATGATTACTTTATCCTTTGGAAGGATAGCATGAACAAACACGTCGATTTCAAAATAATGCTTAACAATATCATTGGTAACATACAATTCACCCTGGAACACAGCAATAAACAACTTCCTTTTCTTGACACCTTAATTAAAATAATTAATAACCACATCAAAACGGACATCATTTATAAACCCACAGATTCAAAACAATACCTATTATTCAACTCATAAAAACTAATATACTCTATAATGTAGCGAAAAGAGTCTGTACCATAATTTCGGATAATCAATCTCCGTGAACTAAGACTCCGTCAACTTAGATCAACACTAATCAGGAAACATTACCCAACATCATTAATAGATGATGGGCTTAAACGAGTAGAGGAAATAGACATACAAACATTAAGGGAAGTTAACCTAAATACCACACCAAATTTAAAAGTACTCCCATACAACTCCACGCATAGCCCAAGAAACAATGAGGCGTTCAACATCATCACTCAAAATCTACCCATTCTCACTGGAGAAAGAACAATGAACGAAGTTTTGAGCTCACACAAAATTATCAAAAGCAAAATGCAACCGAATTCATTGAAAAAATATTAACCGGCGCAGGACTATATTTCTTAACTAAGGAACATAAAGTGGAAAAATGTGGACGGCTTAAATGTGGTACATGCCCCCCACCTTTTGGAGGATGCAGAATTACACTTCATAACAGATGAAATATTTAAGATAAAGTCAAATTTCACTTGTGCCTCAGAAAACTAAATATATGCTATTAACTATGTAAGTTGCGGAAACCACTACACAGGCCAAATACGAATGTCCCTCATACGAAGAACAGCACTTTACAAAGAACAAATCAGCTTCCCAAAATATAGTCTGATACAGGTCAGTGAGCACATAGATAGATGTGGTAGGAACCTTAAACCAACTTCCAAATTTTCCCTTTTTATAAATGTTCACACAACACCTCAGTGCAGCAAAGATTAATTAAAGAGGCAACTTTCATTAATAAATATAAACCTCATACATTCCATATACCTCATACAAGTTTGATTAATTCATAGCAGACAGCAAACAACAGACAACATTAATTGTTGTCCTTAAATTACATGTGTATATGTGAGATAGTAACGATTACATCGTAATGATTGTTTACTTTTTACTTTATCGATTAAATCCATTCCTTCTTTTGATATTATTTTTGATATTGTATTTGAATCCCATTACTAAGCTAAATTAATATATTTTTTCTAAAACTTTGATAGCTGCAATCTGAATGTAACCTAATTTATTTTATTTATTATTATTTATAATTTATATGTTCTAAGTTATCTTGTTTACATAACCTTAAAACAAGTCTCATTACTGTTCTCAACTTAAAATGAAATATAATTATTTGATATGATTATTCACATTTGAGTCGATTATATAATTCAGAAATATTTTTTACTAGATCTACCTCTCTTTGACCATTAATTTATAATTTTTTTTATTATAATATATAACAGATTATTTTCTTTCTTCGTTTTATTTACTTTAAAAAGTCCAACGGTTTTTATTGAAATTACAGCGTCCATTGTTTGTCGCTACTTAACACCCTAGGTTAATATCCTAAGTTAACAACACTACTTACGTACTTACTTTACTATATAACGGTTTTCTTAACCGATATTGGATGCAGTGTCAATATGTTTCATGTCATTACAACCTGTTTATACACATGTAATTTAAGGACAACTATTAATGTTGTCTGTTGTTTGTTGTCTGCTATGAATTAATCAAACTTGACCCTGAAGAGATACAATATCCC
>NC_068983.1:76299986-76301350 GCF_001194135.2 Octopus bimaculoides
TATATATATATATATATATATATATATATCATTGAGATATAATTGCAATTCAATGGGATAATCACTTACCTACACGTAAAACGCACACACCTACACATCGTTGCATGTCCAAGACGCGCACACAGGCGCATATACACCTCACTTCCTACTCTAACCTTCTTCTGCGCATTCCACTCTAACATATGCATGCAACATAAGTAAGCACTATTCGGTCTTTTCTACCCTTTCAGAGCACTCCATTTCTAAGAAAAAGTTTAGCTCATCCTTCACTTCCAATTTAACACCAGCTGTGTTAGAAATTATATCTTAAGTTGCACATGCATATACAACGCACAACACAATGGTGTACACACACACTACGCATATATGCACAAACATATTTCGTCTTTCATGTAGATGTTTAAAAAGGTAGACTAATATTTTCTATTAGACCCATCATTTTCCTCTCGAAATACCTTTTGCTAAATAACCCCTTGAAGCACTTTGAAAATGCATAACGCTTGTGAGATGTTTGTCAATATTTGTTTGATCAAAAAAAGGCTGTTGCTTTAACATAGGTTGTAACATTTCAAAGGGTTTTCAGAAATGCCTAGATATTTACGCATTTCTCGAGAAAAAAAATCGTATTTATATTAGATATGTATATGCACTAAAACATGCTTATAGTTTATTTGGAAAAGGCATACAGAAGAAGCAACACAAACACCAAAGCATATCAAATATATTAATGAGCACAAGCATTTACACGTCTTTATCCGTAGGCATTCATATACCTGTGTTCAGCTCACGGATCTTTACTTACCTCCTCACAAGAAAGCGAAATTAAATTTGTGCATGCACACGTTAATCTCAACACAATTCCATAGGCAAACGACACCGAAGCAGGCATATAGTTGAGAACACACAGGTAAAAAATGGGATTCAGATTACACATGTATACACATGCACTCAAAAAATATCGCAATATAACCTGCATACGCAAGCACAACAAACATATTCATGAACAATTGCACACCAGCAAACAAGCATTGAAACATGCCGCATGTACACGCATCTACACCTACGAAATACGCACACATCTACGGATATACATCGAACCAAGTACAAATTACAAACACGCCTATATATTTCTATGCGCTAATATTTAACCACGGTACACACCATACATATGCATTAGCACTAGCAGCTAACCTGAACTCTAAACTATATCGAAAACACATTAAATTTGACTCAAACACCGACTCTTAACCACGCAACATCCCGCGAGGCTACTTCATTCATAGGAACCATTAGAACGCAACATACTTTTCATCATTCCTCCTTTTTCTTAATTCTTCCCTTTCTCCACTTTATATATATATATG
>NC_068983.1:76303800-76306507 GCF_001194135.2 Octopus bimaculoides
TATATATGTATATATATATCTATATATATACATATATATATATATACACACACACACACACACACACACACACATATATATATATATATATATATATATTGTATAAAGAATCATGGGTAAGGCCAGAACATTATGAAGTATATGCAAGGCTAATAACAAGAAGATGGGGTTATAATCTCGAAATATTGAATGCAAGGTAAGTCTACGTTAATTCCTATACTTGTTTTTTTTGTGATTTGCCTTGCATTTACTTCGCATTGTTCTGACCTTACCCACGATCCCTTATACAATATATATATGTGTACACAGACGCAACCACACACACATACATATATACGTATATATATATATACACGCACACACACACACACACACACACACACACATATATATATATACATGTGTGTATGTGTGTGCATTGCTCAGTGGTTAGGGCCTCGGGCACACAGTCATGAGGTGGTGAGTTCGATTCAAAGTCGGTGATCAGCTCTTACGAAACCGGTAAGACAATCTATAATGACTCATAATAATTTTCATACTTTTTAATTCCCAGTGTTAAAAGTCATTAATCTAACTCGCAAATAACTAACACGAAACCAAATAAACATACTCTCCAAAGGGCTCAAGTTCAAATCACCCTCTACGTCCCAGTTACAACGAACTGAAAGAAGACGTTGCAGAATTCTGTAGAAAATTACGACTTGCCGAGGAACTACATGACAAATACAATGAGGACAAATCGTTAGTCCGAAATAGAAGTAACTACACCCCTTCATAGGGTAAGAACAAAATTCTTGATCAATTTTGTAAATACGTCATGAATTATCTATATCAACAAGCACTCAAACAAAAACACAAGCGAAACTTCAGCAAAAAAGGAATGGGCTAAGTTGAACAAATAAAAGGATGACAAAACAATAAGAATCAAAGAGACTGGTAAAGGGAGGGCAGTTGTCTTTATGGATAAGGTATACTATATATCTGTAATACTATCCAGATTAGAAGACACAACATATTATGAAAATATCCAACATTATATTCAGCAGAAAATAATGAGAAACCTAAAAACTATGTTAAACCTATACAGAGACGGGCTCACCGACAAGGAATACGATTATATGACTAACTTCAAAAGTAAATCCAATCAATTGTATGGTATTCCTAAGATACACAAAAGTGAGATAATAAGCAACACATACAAAAGAACCAGCGACATAATAATCACGGTACCTTCTCTTAATGACCTCAAGTTAAGACCTATAATAGCAGGTGATGCATGCGAAACCCAGCGCTTCAGTAATCTTTTAGATACCCTCTTAAAACAATTCCTCAAGCATATCAAAAGCTACATAAGGGACGCCGCTATATGCTCAATCACCTCCATGATACAAGAAATAAAATCACCCTACTAGTATCCTTCGATGTAGTCAACCTCTATTCTAATATCCATCACAGCCTAGAAATAGAGGCAAACCAATTCTGGCTTGAGAATTACTCTAATGAACTCCCACACCGCACCAAAAACTAAATCGTGATAGAAGGGCTAAAATTAAGCTTGGAAAATAACTTCGTTTTCAAACACAAATTCGATCAACAAAAATCGGGGACTGCGACGCGTACGAGAATGGCACCCTCCTTTGCTAACCTAATCATGGGATATCTAGAAATCAGTCTTTATGGAAAGGTACTAGAATATTACGGAAACCCATTATCATTCTACATAGAAAATAACTGGAAGAGGTATCTGGATGATTGCTTAATTCTTTGGCATGAAAGTATAGAGAGACTTCAAGAATTTCAAACAATTATAAATGGACTTGACATAAACATTCAATTTGCTATAGAATATAGCCATCAACAACTTCCATTCCTCGACATCCTCACTAAGAACTCCGAAACAAAATAGAAACATACGTATACTATAAGCCCACGGACTCCAAGAAATATCTACTGTTCAACTCAAACCACCCCAGACACACTAGATTGAATTTCCCTTCAAACTGGCAAAAAGGATTAGTACTATAGTCTCCAATACAAGCACCAGGGACACACGACTACATGAACTCATCACCAGGAACTACCCACCATCACTAATTAATGTAGGCTTTCAACGTGCCCTACCACTCAACATCACGAACTCAGACATCTCAAACGAAAGAAGGATTTACAACCAAAATATAAAAAAAGTAAAATGTCCCACGTATTTCGGAAATATAAAAATATTCTAAAAAAACATTTCATTTAATTTTTCCACAATGTAATTGCTTTTCATGCTTTACTCTAATTTAAAAAAGTCGCAAAAACTGGAACCGGTACTAAAATGTTCTTTATGATAAAATTATTTTAGCATTTTCTACCTTGTCTTATTTTCGTTATATATATCAACTCGTGTGTTGCTTTTCAAAGTTCTGTTGTTGGCACTCCGTCGCTTACGACGTCGAGGGTTCCAGTTGATCCGATCAACGGAACAGCCTGTTGGTGAAATTAACATGCAAGTAGCTAGCACTCCACAGACACGTGTACACTTAGCGTAGTTCTCGGGGATATTCAGCGTGACACAGTGTGTCAAGGCTGACACTTTGAATTACAGTCACAACAGAAACAGGAAGTAAGAGTGAGAGAAAGTTGTGGTGAAAGAGTACAGCAGGGTTCGCCACCATCGCCTGCCGGAACCTCGTGGGGCTTTAGGTGTTTTCGCTCCATAAAC
>NC_068983.1:76306579-76309379 GCF_001194135.2 Octopus bimaculoides
CACACACACACACACACACACACACACACACACGCACGCACATACATACTTACACACACACACACACACACACACATATATATACTCTTATTATTAAAGCTTCGAAATCATCACAAAATAATCACACAAAAATGCTATTCAGTGTCTTAGTTCCCGTTCGTCGGACAGTTATGATTAAGAATGGGATAAGAATTAAGGTTATATGTATAAATATATTATAGAATCTACATTGGCAGATACGCATTTGAATTTGGCTTAATTTCATTGGTGTTATCAACAAACGGTTTTTTTAAAATAAAGAATGATATATAATTAAATATGGTATGTGTAAAATCGAAGAAAAATTAAATCAAAAATAAATTTTAGTATAGAATGAAAAACATACATGCCCAGAGTAAATTAATTAATGTAAAACTACATTTAATTAAAATGTGAATCGGTTTATAATAAATGATTCTCTTACAGAAAATGTATGCATACATACATATATGTGTGTATATATATATATATATATATATACCCAACCCTTTCTTTTAGGAGGGGGTAGCCACAAGACATACACCAAGCATTCCGTTCATTTTCCAGCTCAAAAATGTGAACCCCGCCCTATGCTCGGGTCAAAGCATAGAACGCAACCCCCAGTATCAGCAGCGGAGCCCGACAGCATATGCTGGATTACTTACCCCCGCTGCATCATACTGGTTCCGTACCCCTTTGAGTAACATCAAATTCACTCATCCGTCCACAAAAACTCTCCAAGCTTTCCTATCATATATATGTACATTCTTGCCTCTCTCACTCCAACATCTCTAACCACCAAAGCCTTCCGCTCTCCATCCGTCCACACAAATCGAGGTCTTCCTCTGGTTCTGCTACCTAACACTTCTGCCTTCGTCTCCCTCGTTACCATCCGCTACTCATACATTATCTCCATGTGGCCAAATCACCTCAGCATTTGTATATCCATTTTGGTTGTTACCTTTTCTCTTATTCCTCATTCTGTCCATTCGTGTCACACCAACCATAGCCCTCAAGCATCTCATCTCAAATAGTTCTAGTCGAGTCCTTTCCGCCCCTCTCATCCCCCACGTCACTGTACCATATAAAATTGTCGGCACAATCACATTGTTATGCACACCTCTTTTCGCTTTCATACTCAACCTTTTATCTCTCAGCATACCTTTCACAATTCCAATTATCTTACTCCTACCTCACTTCCTTAGCCAACGCCCATCCGCTATTAAATCCTGTAACATCTCACCACTTATACTCACATCCATCCAACCAATCATTTCATCTCTCGAACACCTCATCTTACTCTTAGCTACTTTCACTTTCAGTTTCCTCCTCTCACACACTCTTCCAAACTCTACAACTAGTCCCCTCAGTTGCTCTTCCGAATCCGGCACCAGTGCAGTATCATCAGTTAATAACAACTGACTTACCTGCCGTTTCTCTCCATTTTCTCCCACCATTTGGGGTCACCTACCAAGGGTTTTAGCATTCATCTCTCTCACCAAAACATCCGTATATAAATTAAACAGCTACAGAGACATCACACAACCTTATCTTAACCCCACCTTCACATCCAACTATTCACCTCACCACCCATCCTAACCGTCACCCAACTTTCATTATAACAACTCTATATCGCTCTCAACAATCTACCATCTACTCCATACAACCACAACACCTGCCACATTGCATCCTTATCCACACGGTGATATACCTTCTCTAGATCCATAAAGGCTCAACACACATCCTTCCCTTTTGCCAAAAACGTCTCACACATTTGCCTTATTACAAATATTTGATCTGCACACCCCTTCCACTCCTAAAACCGAACTCCTCCTCCCCTTGTACGAACTCTGGTTCCTCACCTCTACAATCAGAATTCTCCAATACAGTTTAACAACCGCACACAGCAGACTTATACCCCTGAAATTTCCATATTCACATTTACACCCTTTATCCTTGGACAGTGGTACTATACAGACACTGCACCAGTCCTTTGGTACTCGTCCAGTCATATAACAAACATTCATAAGCTTCACTAATCATTCAATCACTGCCCCTCCTCCTTTCTTCAGGCATTCCACTGTACACACATCTATACCTGGCGCCTTCCGGCTTGCCATACCCAGCAAGGATTTCCTCACTTCCTCCCTTCCAACTGCACCATTCCCCAACAACAACAAGCATACTCCTCTCTCCTCCCACAGTTACTATACTTGCCTTCCTATCACCCTCAACATTTAACAGCTCACTACAATATACTCTTTGTAAATCATCACTACCTTTCAACAAATTTCCATTTACATCCTTCACCCTTTCTTCCCTTCCTCCAACCACCTTTCTTACCCTCTATACCTGTTTCCAAAACATCTTTCTATGTTTCACAGAAAATCTAAAAGCATAAAAATATAAAAATATATAGACACACGTTAGTCATACAAAAGCATGCATGCATACGTTTATACATGCATACATAAAAAATATGTAGACACAATGCATCCCCGTGTGTATGTGCAAAAACTTTTCTAATATACAACTTTGTTGTTTGCTAGTTAGAGAACAGGGAATAGAAAGAGGAAACAAAATGTATCAGAATAAATAGTGGTTGGGGGTGAGGGAGAAAAGAGGAGAGATGTAAGAAAATAGCGTACCTAATAGTATCTAGTTGTGAGAAAAAGAAAATATATGATACAGAAATGTGTTTAGTCAAGCCCGTATATGCACACATATAAATAGACGTATAAACAAGCCCACATAAACACATACATACATATATATATATATA
>NC_068983.1:76309734-76312084 GCF_001194135.2 Octopus bimaculoides
ACATACACAATACATATATACGCATACGTATATATTCAAAACTGTGTGTCTGGTGTATTGAATATTATAAGAATAAAAATAGAATAATAATAAATAAGAATAAAAAGTGTTGGTCAAGAGAATTAGCCATAAATGTAACTTCAAATTTACGTACTTCGATATTGTCGACTTTTACCGGTCAATATTCAGGCCTTTACTTCTTAAAGCATTTGACTTCGCCAAACAGTACGTCACCATCGACCGTCCGGATATAGATATTATCCTGCATGCAAGGAAATACCTAATTTTTTTATGACGACTCCACCTGGGTGCAAAAGAGCGAGGATTCTTTATTTGATGTGCCTACGGAGGTGTATGATGAATCAGAATTATGTATGCTTATAGGAGCTTATATTTTGAACAAAATTGCATCTGGAATTCCCTTTTATAGATGCAAGATTATACAGGGATGACGGTCTTATACTCACCTGCACTAGGAACAGTCATGCGTTAGATAAACTTAGGAATAATCTCATTACATTCTTCCAAAGAATGGGCTTACAAATACTGATAGAAACTAACTTAAATAATGTAGATTTTTAGATATTAATTTAGATTTTCAGTTAGATAAATTTCAATTAGAGAAATTTTCAATTAGATAAAGAGTAAGCCCAATGAAAAGTTATATTATATTAACAAAAACATAAGTCATCCACCCGTAATACTGAAGACTCTAGTTAGTAATATAGGAAGGCGCATATCAACCATATCTTCAGACGAGACAACGTTTCAAAATGCCGCGCTGTATTATAATAATAATGCATTAAAAAACAGTGGATTCTCGGAGAACATCCGGTATATTCAAAATACAACTAATAATAATTAGGGAAGTTTTGTGGTTATATCCGACACTTAACATTGCCGTAAAAACAAATATAGGCAGGGAATTCTTAAAACTAGTTTCCAAGCACTTTCAAGCAAACCATAAGTTCTATAGAATTTTTGATAGGAGAACGCTGAAGGTTAGCTATTCTTGTTGCAAGAGTTTCGCCTCTTTATTTATATAAGCTCAACGAAAAAAAATCATTAGAACTAACTACAGTGCTGGAAATAATAAGAAGCGTTGTAATTATAAAGAGCAAATGTACTGTCCGTTAGGATGAAATTGCCTAGAGAAAAGAATAGTATGTAGTGCTAAGGTGAAAATAAATGGCTCACAAGAATACAAGACACATACAGGAGCTTCGGAAAATTCTTCAGGACTAGATTATATTCCTATCGAAATTCATTTCGATACTCTGAAAATAGGATAGCAACGAGTCTCGATAAATACGTCTGTCAATTGAAAGAAAATGATGCCTGTCCTTTCAAAATTAGCTGGACAATCTTGGGGAAAGTAGTACCATATAAGCATGGAGCATACAGAGGCCCATTGACGCGCAATGTGCCTGACTGAAAAGATTTTCCTCCTGTTCCATGATAAATACGGACTGAGCCAAAGACAGGAGCTTTTAAATTCTTGCAGACACGCAACGAAGTATAAAATATCAAGTAAAAAAATACCGTACGGGTAATATTGACTTTCTCATTTGATTTTCACTTTTTCACCTACAGTATATTATTCATTTTACATTTTCACCTTTCAAGAAAACCTTCGACTGGATACAAACTATAATGCTTATTTTTATTTTATTTTCATTTTTATAATCTTTATTTTCATTTATTTATTGTAACTATTACTTTTAAATGCACCTTTATAAAACATAATTGTTTTTTACATTGCAATTTAACCCATAAAATATCTTTTAACGTTGATTTTGTAATGCATCTATACAGGTGCGTTTAACATCACCCAAAATGTGTTTTAAATATATGGAATACCTGGATGTATTTTTAGTAATTTGTTTTATTTTTTATTAATATCTTTTATTATTTTATTATTATTATTGTTAATAAGGCGACAGTACTGGCAGAATATTAAAGAGCTGGACAAGATCTTTAGCGATATTTCGCCAGTTGCTAAGTTTCTGACTAAAATTTCGCCGAGTCAAAATTTTACTCCTTTTCAAATTTATATTACACAAAATAATATTTTTAGCAATTTAATTTTAAAATTATAACATATTTTATTTAATCTACACCTATGAAATTGTTCCTTCTTTCAATATTTTTTATTTTCATTTATTTTTATTCTATTTTTATACTTATATTAATATTCAATACAGCAGATACATAGTTTTGAATATACCCGTTTGTGTATATATGTTTATGTATATATATATTTATTTATTTATTTATTTATGTGTTTCAGCCAAGTGGCTGCGGTCATGCTGGTGCACCAACGTGATTTTCACGTTCCTTGCATATATAT
>NC_068983.1:76312689-76313795 GCF_001194135.2 Octopus bimaculoides
TATATATATATATATATATATATATATGTGTGTGTGTGTGGGTGTGTGTATGTTTATATGTATATAATGTGGGTATGCTTATACAACTCTATTTATATGTGTGCGTATATAGGCTGGAATATACACACATAAAAGTATTATAGTATCTTATCTTTTCTTCTGTTTCTCATTATCAGATACTATTAAGACCGCTATTATCATACATTTCTCTTTCTCATTCTTTCCACACTACTACTTATTCCGATTCTTTGTGATCTCTTTTCTTTTCCTCTTTCCTCTAACTAGCAACGACAACGTTGTATATTAGAAACATATTAGCACATACGCACAGGGACGCATTGCGTGTATATGTGTGTGGATATCTATGTATACATTAGTAAATATATTCATATTAATATTTGCCTGTATATGTTTGTATGTATGTATGTATCAGGTTTTCTACATATTAGCGTACATATGTATACATGTTTTTAGTGTGTGCATTTATAAATGGATTCATGTATGCGTTTGTATGTGAATGACGTGTGTCGATATATTTTTTTATTCTTATGCTTTTAAATTTTCTGTAAGTGGATATTTTATTATAAACAGATGCACATTTTAATTAAACTTATTTTAACATTAATTAATTTACACTGGACATGTATGTTTTTCCTTCTCAACTGAAATTTATTTTTGATTTAAGGTTTTCTTCGATTTTACACAATACGATATTTAACTTTATATCACCGTTTCTTCAAAAAAAAAAAAAAAAGAAGAAACGTTACTTGAAACGACCAATAAAATGAAACCAAATTCAACTACACATCTGTCAATGTAAATGTAAATTGTACAATATATTTATACATATAACCTTGATTCTTGTACCATTCTTAATTACAACTGTCCGACGAACGGGAACGTGATACTTTGAGTAGTACTTTTTTGTGATATTTTTGTGATGATTTTGCAGCTTTAATGATAAAGCTTATTAATCTGCCTCTCGTATTCGAATACTATTTATTCCGACCTTGTTTCAGATTTATGTGTTGACTCTGTCGCGCGCGCGCATACACATGCACATCTATCTATCTATCTATCTATCTATCTATCTATCTATCTATCTA
>NC_068983.1:76313805-76314101 GCF_001194135.2 Octopus bimaculoides
TGACTGTCTGTCTGTCTGTCTGTCTGACTGTATGTATGTATGTGCATATGTATGCGTCTGTATAGACATATATACATACATACACACGCACACAGACACAGACACAGACACAGACAGACAGACAGATACACAGACATACACTTACACACACACACTCACACACACAAATACACACATATCTGTTTCAGATACATACACATGTATCTAGCTCTCTGATTACCTGTATGTGTACTTTTCTATGTAGCTACATGCATAAGCTGCAAAAAGATATATATATATATATATATATATATATA
>NC_068983.1:76314988-76316066 GCF_001194135.2 Octopus bimaculoides
ATATATATATATATATATATATATATATACATATATATATACATAGATATATACATACATGTATATATATACACATACATATACACATTCACGCATACACGCGCGCACACACACAGATACGCACACGCCCATATGTGTGTATGTATGTGTTCGGAAATAAATAGCATTCTATACAAAATGTCACTAGACAATAGTTTATTTCAAAGCTTGTTTACTTCGCAATTTAACCCCGATTGTCTGTTAGGATATATAGATGTCATCACATTGCACTACTGAAACAGTTTTTCATGTGTAAATCCTGATAACATGTAAACAGTGTTTCGATCTAATATGAAATATTGTTCCAGAAGACTGCCTTATCAGGTGATGCATTATCTTACATTTTTTTCTGGTTTTAGTTATTATTTTTTGTCTCTCCCGTCAGTTTCGATTGAGTACGTTCTTATTGTTGCGAGTATCAAGTTGAATGAAAGCATTAAAAACAAAACTACAAATCCAAATATCTCATAATAGTAATTGATTAATATTGGCTATATTTTTTAATATGAGTTGTTCACATGAAGAAGGGTAGTGAATAACCTCTGACCTTTTGTCGTAGCTCTGACAGTGATATAGAGAAAGGGAAAGATAAACAATGAATGATATGTTTGTAATGTAGGGGTCAAAATATAAAGACATTGAGTTATTTCTAGGCTGGAGATCGCATCCGAATGCTTTCAAATAATACTCTTAACTAAAAGGATTCAATGCCTAGGTGAGGAAGTCTCTTTACTCTTTTACTTATTTCAGTCATTTGACTGCGGCCGTGCTGGAGCACCGCCTTTAGTCGAGCAAGTCGACCCCAGGACTTATTCTTTGGAAGCCTAGTACTTATTTTATCGGTCTCTTTTGCCGAACCGCTAAGTTACTGGGACGTAAACACACCAGCATCGGTTGTCAAGCGATGTTGGGGGGACAAACACAGACACAGAAACACATACACATACAAATATATACATATATACGACGGGCTTCTTTCAGTTTCCGTCTACCAAATCCACTCACAAGGTTTTGGTATGCCCGAGGCTATAGTAGAAGA
>NC_068983.1:76317675-76321359 GCF_001194135.2 Octopus bimaculoides
TTCCAATAAAGGGATTCCAATAAAGGTACTCCAAAATAAAAGTATTCCAGTAAAGGTATTCCAATAACGGTAATCCAGGGCCACAGCAGCAAAAGTTTTTCGGAGGCGAGATACGCCCACAAAAACAACAATTCTCGCACAGTGAGACACAAAAAGTTTTCTTCACTCAAAGTTGCTTTTTTTTTTTTTTTGGCTCGAAGTCAAAACAAAACTTTTCGCTACTGTGGGCAAGCGAACCCGCCTCCCACAAACAGCGAATACAAAATTTGTTCGTACAACGAACACACAAGAAACTCGCCAAGGAAAGCGAAGATGCCACACCGCTGGGCAACAATTTACTAAAAAAATAAATAGAAGTAATAAATTGCTGCCCAGCTGAGCAACAAAAACGACTTCTTCAATTTTTCCTTCTATAGACAGAGTCGAAAACCATGTCTATCTTCGTTCACAGCACGTAGCCAGTCTGGCGCACATGCGCAATGAGCAAACCGGAAGTAAGCAAGCTACTTACCACACAGCCACTCCTGCGCCTATGTTGATAAAACTTAAATCTATCTCCAAACAAATATTTAGTCAAATCGATGTTGCCGTCTATACCATTTTTTGTCACATAGCCTAGTAGGTTTCGAGATTATTTTAGAAAATATTTGCTTTAGGTAGCGTTCGACCCTGAGAATCATTGTACGGCGAAGCGAATTCACAGCATCATGTCATTTTAAATCTCATTCCCGTCTTGAAATTCAAGGGGTGTATGGGTGATCGAGTTGATGAAGTGCTGCACAATCTAGCTAAATAATGCTTTGGGGCTTCTCACTAATGTTCTGGTATATGATTTACTACGAAACTTAAAGACGCCAATATTCACAATTCAATAAGCTGAAAGTAGTTTTCATAATTTAGTACCCCTCAATGATATTTCATCTATTTCATTCTATTCTTTTACAGTATTTAGTCATTTACATGTTGCCAGATTGACGAACAGACATTATGATTATAGTCGGTTATATCGACCTCAAACATTGCTTTAAACATCCCAGTAACTTGGAAGGCAAATTGGATCTGGGTGGTATTTGAACTGAAGCTTCAACAGTCGTATCCAAAAACTACAAGAAATTCTGTCGAATCTCCCCCGAATTTTGCAACGATTCATCTGTTATGACTTGCGATTTTAATGAAAACTATCTACGTTGAAGAATCAGGTGACTCTACTGTCTGCACATTGTTCTCTCTCAACCTACCCACCCAAAATGGAAAGGTGATATGTTGGATGTTCGACTTTGAACTGGTAGACAATGATCCTTTACGTTCCAGAATTTTTTCTGACACTACATCTCGTGTGTCGATAAATGAATTCCAGTCTATAAAATATAAATATCTTCTTCGGTTGATATAATCGACTATGCTACCATAAACAGCTGTGTCTCAGCATGACAACCATAAGCAAAATGCTTCCAACTACAACAATGACTCCCTAGACTAGGTAATAAATGTAAAGAAAGAACTTTAGAAAGATACAATTTGGGAGAGAAAACAATTGTAAGGATTATAGATAATACGATATAAGATGTATGAGAAAATAAACTGAACTGATTAACGATAATTAATTTATATGTGGGATGGTACACGGTAAAAATTGTCCAGATAACCGATAGCTGTTACTCTAGAAATATTTTACACTGGAGAAAATATTGATCTTATAGTTAGAAGGCTTGCAGTGCGTTGGTGATTAATGACTGTTATGGACCGGAAAGTGTAGGAATTTTCAACATTCATCATCAGTGTTAACAAGGATATATTATTCTTACAAGTAAAATTTTTCAGGCATTTCCCTTCACAATAAAGAGAAAAATATTTAATATTTACATTTAAATCATTATTAGATCCTTTACGTGTACATATAAACTGACTAAACGATCGTTACCAGTTAGTGTAAAGTAACTATATAAAACAATAGCCTAATGGATAAGAACATTCCCATGCGTAAGATTAGATGTAAAATTTCCAAGTTTGAATCCAGTCGAGTACTAGGTACATATCGTCAAAGAATGAGTCACCTGTTGACGACCGGCAATAAAAAATATCGAAACGTTGTGTAGATGGATGATTAATAGTCTGAAAATTATTAACACATTAAGAATAATAATTCCTCTCCGATATTTAAATATTTAGTTATAACACAGTAAAATGGTATGGATGCAATATAGTGACTTCATTAATGGACAAGGAAATATATAAGGATTCCCCCATGGAGAAAGAAAAATTTAAAAACAGAAAGTAAAGAAAAAAAAATGCCACATAAGTTGCAATACATTTTTTTCTCAAAATTCACATTGCATATTATAATAGTAATTCCATTAAAACTGTCTGGTAAAATCAATGAATATCTTTTGCTCTATGTTATCCTCATCAGTAAAATTGCAAAATTCCGTTGACAGAACTAAGACTATATGGAGACACACAGAATGCTCATTGCTGACATTTTAGCGTCTGTGACGCTAAATATCAGCGATATATTTGGAGGGAAAGTTCTGCATACTGAATATATGTTAATATAGTAAGATGAAAAAGTGCGATCTGCTCACACTATGCTTTGCTTATAAAATTTCTTTTCAACAAATCGACGAAAAACAACCTCTGTTAAATAAGTTTAACCATTTTATAAAACTCTGTATACATAGAAAAATTTAGTCCTCTTAATAAATTAGGATTAGGGGATATATTACACTGCATGATTAGCAATAATTCAATGCATAATCTATAGGTTTATTCTGTTGTACAGTTTAACATAAAAGCTTATAATCAATAATTACAGATATAACGGCAACCATTCTTGAATGTGATGTTAAGTATCACCACTATCTGCTTCATTATAATTATCCTCATTATTACAGCAGATTTCGCAGTTCAGATCACATCTGTGGAGACGAATATTTTTGGTTTTTGTGTTATCCTTGGATTGTTGGTAATAATAGGTTACAATCAAACATTGGTAATCGATTGTATCGATTGCGCCCGCTCACAAAATATATGAACTAATTAAAAGAAATTCTTTTCATCATTAAAACAGAGAGATGGATTAGCAAAATCGGTAGAGCGTCGGAAGGAATACCTCATATTATTTGTTCCGTCTCATTATCTAAGCCAACGTCAGTTTTGCGTTTCATCCTTTCAGGATTGTTAAAATACCGATGTAATCAACTAACATTTCTTTGAAAATTGCTGGTCTTGTACGTAAATTAGAAATAATTATCTTTTATAACAACAACAATAATAATAATAATAATCCTTTCTATTATAGGAAAATTTGGGAGAGGGGGATAGTCGATTCCATTAACCCAGTACTCAACTGGTACTTAATTTGCCGAACCGAAAAGATGAAAGGCAAAGTTGACTTTGGCGGAATTTGAACTCAGGAAGTAGCGACGGGCGAACTATTACTATGCATTTTCCCAGCGTTCTAACGATTATGCCAGTTCACCGCCTTAATAAGGATAATAATAATAATAATAATAATAATAATAATAATAATAATAATAATAATAATAATAATAATAATAGTAATTATTACATTATTTACATTATTTACAATTAAACCTTGGGAGAGGCATTATGCCGGTAATAAACACACGCACTGGTTCAGTCCTTTATTAATTTATATAGTTTTTTGTTAAATTATTTCATTGC
>NC_068983.1:76321369-76323885 GCF_001194135.2 Octopus bimaculoides
TTATTAATTTATATAGTTTTTTGTTAAATTATTTCATTGCACTCTTGCAATCTCTTCAGTAACTTGTCTCTCCACTTCCATTTACTTTGAATGTATGATCTGGCGTTGTTTCGGCGTTACACATACGAAATACATTATTTACATTTAACGGATATTTGTCCTCATCTTGTTTGTTGTTAGCACAACATTTCGGCTGGTATACCCTCCAGCATTCATCAGGTATCTTGGGGAAATTTCGAACCTGGGTTCTCATTCCTAAGGTATTTTTCGATGTTATAATAATAATAATAATAATAATAATAATAATAATAATAGCATGGTACCGTACCGTAAGCTGCAGGTAGCAATCCCGCTACGCATACAAGACACCAGGAGCGCCAAAAAAAAAAAAAGCCTGTGATACAGAGAAATAATAATAATAGTGCTCGTGGAAACTGCCTATATCCTACGTAAAATACTGTCTATGCAATCCCAGATTTAAAAACAAACTTATACTTTTCTTATTTTCTTACACATTCTCTAGAACAATAATTTGTGCAAAATCAAATATATGACACATCGTCATATCTCCAACTTGAACCTCGGACTTGACTTGTTATCTCTTGAAGTCTCTGGGTGAGACACTTGGAGTCAACATGCACAAATACAAACCAAAAGTCAAACATATAATAATAATAACAACAACAATAACAATAATAGTAATAGTAATTAATAATCACTTCTACTTTACGAACAAGGTCTGAAATTTTGGGAGACGCGGTAAGTGGATTTCACCGACCCAAGTACTTTATTGGTTCTAATATAGTATCGATCCCAGGAAGGATGAATGTCGACTTTGACAGAATTGTAACTCAGATCGTAAAGACGGACGAAATATCACTAAGTATTTTTACCTGGCATGATAACGGGTGCTCCATTTCATCGCATTACTACTGCTACTACTACTACTACTACTACTACTACTACTACTACTACTAATAATAATAATAATAATAATAATAATAATAATAACAATAATGATAATAATCCTTTATACTGGAAGCACAAAGCCTCAAATTTGTGGGAAGGGATTAAGTCGATTACACCGACCCAGTGCGTAACTGGAACTTATTTAATCGACCCCGAAAGGATGAAAGGCAAAGTCGACCCCGGCGGAATTTGAATTCAGAACGTAGCGCAGACGAAATACCACTTAACAACAGCAACAACAGCAGCAGCAGGAGTAGCAGCAGTAGCAGCAACAACATCTACAGCAATAGCAATAACAATAATAATCCTTTCAACAATAGGCACAAGGCCTGACGTTTTGGGGGAGGGGGTAGTCGATTACATAGACCCCAGTGTTACACCGTTTACTTAACTTACCGACCCCATAAGGATGAAAGGGATAGTCAGTCCCAGCGAAATTTGAACTCAGCACATAAAGACGGGCAAGATGCCGTTTCTTTTCTACTATAGGCACATGGCATAAAATTTTGGGTTAGGTGTAAGTCGATTACATTGACCCTAGGGCTTAACTAGTTTTTATTTCATCGACCCCGAAAGGATGAAAGGCAAAATCGACCTCGCTGGAATTTGAACTCAAAACGTGAAGACAGGCGAAATGCCACTAAGCATTTCACCGGAGTGCTGACGATCCTGCCAATATCAACAACAACAGCAACAACAACAACAATAATGGTAATAATAATAATAATAATAATAATAATAATAATAATAATAATAATAATAATAATAATAGTGGTAATAATGTAGTGTTTTTTTTAACATCCTACGCAAAACACTTTCAATACAGTAACCATAAGAGCATCACAGCAAACCACAGCACATACCCAAGGCGCACAGAGCTGCCCTCGGTAGTGAAGTGAAAGCACGTTATAAAAATAAAACTACTGAACAATAATAATAATAATAATGATGATGTCAAATTTTGGCACAAAGACGGCTATCTCGGGGGTGGGGAGATAAGTCGATAACATCGACAACAGTGCGTAACTGGTACATAACTTATCGACTCCGAGGTAAAGTCGACCTCGGCGGTATTTGAACTGAGAACGTGAAGACAGACGAAATAGCATTAAGCATTTGGCCCAGCGTGCTAACGATTCTGTCAGCTCGCCGCCTTATCAACAACAACATTATTGTTATTATTATTATTATTAATAATAGTAATAATAATAATAATAATGATAATGATAATGATGATAATCATGAGAATAAAAGCACTAGCTTATCATTAAACTATAACATTTGCACGCAGAATATCAGGTTACCGTCCTTTTTGACACCCAATACAGAATTAACATAAGAGAAAAAATATAAGCATAATCGTTCATTACAATATTCTTCATCTGTACATCTAAAGCGAAAGGAGTGTATACACGCTCTCTCACACACATACAAACACATAAACGAAAGAGGAAAAGTGAGAGGGAACGAAGGAGTGAAAGACAGAGAAACACACACATTGACAAATTGTGAAAGAAATGAATATAATATATATATATATATATATA
>NC_068983.1:76324322-76325089 GCF_001194135.2 Octopus bimaculoides
ATATATATATATATATATATATATATATATATATATATATATACATATACATACATATACATGCATACATACATATACATGCATACATTCATATAAACACATGCATTCGTACATACATATATACATGCACATATGCACATAGACGCAGACTCAGACATACATACATATATGTATGTAGGGAAGAAAGATAAATTCGAACAAAGAAACGAAGAATTTTAGAAAATAAATCTAAGTAGAAAAGAAACCTGGAAAAAGTGAAGAAAATACGGATGAAGAAAGCATCTCTGAGTGAATAAAAGAATACCGGGAAGCTGATACGAAATGTAAGAAAAAATGTTCAACCTTTGATAGTTTTTAGCATCCTTTATCTCAGACACATTTAATATTCTAATATTTAGCTATAGGCTGATAACTAACAATTTCTAAGGCTAAACTTTCATAAACCATGCAGTGAATAGAATATTCAATATATAATCTCAATGCTAAGATTCCTATAGATCATTCAATATGATAGCGAATTTCGGTTGATCTTTTGATTACGTATGTAAGTACTTCACACAAGCAGTTACATACATACATAGACACAAATAAACACGCACGAAAAACACACATACATCAAACAAAATTTAAATACACATATTGTAAACACACATACGCACACACACACGCACACACACGTATAGAGGATTAATAACATTTTCAGCATGTATTTTCTTTTCTAAAGAATACACATATATATATATATATATATATATATATATATATAT
>NC_068983.1:76325420-76331930 GCF_001194135.2 Octopus bimaculoides
ATAGTTTTAGTATTATTTTTTTTTTACGGAATGCTGTTTTATTTCATGCCAGAAAACTTCAGAATTATCCGAGGATTATATAGTTCAAATATTACTATGGCTAAAATTATTACTTTGCAAAAATGGCTCGACATCAAACCGATATATGAACTTTACAATATATAATTATGTCACTTTATATTTCGAACACGATTTCTGCAGCAAAGTCAGCCTTGCTGATAAAAGTACACTATACACAATAAGTATGAATACCAGTAATGTACTTAGAGATGTATTCGTTTCTTATATACACTCGCGTAAAAAAGTAGCTATTGCACAATGTTGAAACGAGATCTTACTGTATTGTATTTACTGCTAAAATTTTGTTCATATCGCTACTTTTAAAGTATTTATTAAATTTTGGTTTCCAATTTTGGCATAAAGCCAGCAATTATGAGGGAGGGGGCTAGCCGATGACATCGATCCGGTGTTCAACTGGCACTTATTTTATCGACCCCGAAAGCGCGAAAGTCAAAGTCGACCTTGACGGATTTTGAACTCAGAACGTAAAAACGGAAGAAAAGCCGCTTAGCATTTTGCCCAACGTTCTAACGATTCTGCTTGCTGTTACACTAAGTATTTGTTAATATTCTTAAATCTTAAAGTCATGACTAATACAAACATATAATATAGATGTCTAACTTTTACTAGTTAAACCCATTTAGTGTGTTTGGTAAATGGATTATTCACTTTAAGGCAACTTGAGTTGTCCTCCCGGAAAAGAATATTTGAGGGAAGTTCATCTTGTCAAAGTGCGTCTGAGTTGCACTACTGTTAGAAATTAGTTAGGAATGTAAGCTCACTTTCAAATATCATAGATTTTACACACACACACGTGTATACCTGTATGTATATATCTGTGTGTAAATATATATATATATATGTATGTTTGTATGTGTGTATGCTCGCGTGTATGAACCCGTCTGTATTAAAAACATATATACGTTATATATTATTATAATATATATACGCATTATATATTATTTCATTGTTGTATGTAAGCTTCAACCGGCAAACCGGAAGAATCGTTAGCACGTCAGGCAGAATGCCTTGCTGCATTTCGTCCGTCTTTACGTTATGAGTTCAAATTCCGTTGAGGTTGACTTTATCCTTCAACGTTTTAGGTGTCAATAGAAGAAGTACCAGTTGATCATTGAGGGTCGATGTAATCGACTTACCCCTCCTCTAAAATTGGAACCAATATTATGTATTAACTTTCTACAGTTGGTTCGGAAGAATATTCTTCCTAAATCCATATCCGACGATTCTTATTCTTCGCATTTCATTATCAAGAATTGAACTGAATATATTTGGGTTTTGCTTTGTTTCTTATACACTGACTGAATTTGTATAGTCTTTCCTGTGAAAGGATGTTTTCATGGATAACACCATGCATCAGTAAGGATTTGATCTGTCTTTCAAAGTTAAATGTTGGTGTTAGGTTTCTGTGTTTTTTAAATATGTTTTTCTTTATGTCAGTAGCCATGAGTGTGTTTGAGTGTTAATTTCGCTATTGTGTTGGGATATGAGTATAGTTTCCATACTTAATTTTCTGATTTTGTGTAACTTCTTATAAAGCATGTATTTTCCTCTGGTGCTTTTCTATTTGTTACTTCCATATCTGCTTTCGTGCAATAACTTATTGTTGCAAGGGCATGGGAGGAGCCTTTATGACAGAGTTAAAACGGTCTGTCCAATGTAACAGCTAATGCCCTGAAGTTTGAAACTTTCAGAGTTTTACTGTCAAATTTATAGATTGCATTCGTTATCTGCAGTTAGCTCGTGGGCTCACATGTTTCTACTGCGTTATTGGTAAGAAGGTCTTTGGTTTTTGTTTTCGATGAATATTAGCTTCTCAATTGCGTATACCAAACTTTTATCAAGCTGGGCTATTAACAACACTAGCGAATGTTTTATACAGTGTTTTCTACAAGTAAGGCGACGAATTCTCATCCAAGGATGTGGCTGACTGCGAATACTCATCTTCGGAAACGCCTAAATAACTGGCGCTCTCGTTGTCCGCTGCTGAGGTAATCTTTTTTTCTCTCGTCTCCCTTCGATATTTATTGTGTTTGTAAAACAGTACGTCAATAAGGTCTGTTATCTCAGGATGAGTACCGCAGTATCTGCCTTAATAACGAGGTAGATGTGTTAGAAATTATATAGAGATATATATTATATAATATGTTGTCCTTCCACACGACTTTATACCATATTTCGTTCATATTCACAAATTTTGAAACTCGTTTGCATACGTTTTATATTATGCATAAATGGAACCTAGTGACACATAAAGCAAAGAATAATTTTATTGTAATCACGATTTCTTGTAGTGGGTATGATGATGAATGATAGAGTTGAAAATATGATTTGCCTTATCTTCTTTAGTTCTTTTTTTTTTCAGTTCAAATCACGCCATGATTAGCATCGCCTTTCTAGGTTTGATATCCTATATTGCCATTCTAGTGCTGGGACTTGATTTAATAAACTTATCCCTTACCTCATAAAATTTTGATTTGTGCGAAATAGTTGCTATTAATAATGTAGAATGCGGCAAACTGACAGGATCGATAGAGCGTCGGGAAAATGCTTTGTAGAATTTCTTTCGGCTCTTTAGATTCTGAGTTCAACTAATACCTAAGTCAACTATGTTTTCATCATTCCGTGATGATAAAATAAAGACGGTACGACTAACCTCACCCCGTCAAAACTGCTGACTTTGCCCCTAAATGAGAGACCACTATTGGCGTAGTAGGATGGGGGAATCGTGAAAGAATGTGGAAAAAATTCCTGCAGCATTTGTTCCAACTATTTAAGCTCAAGAGTTGAAATCCCGCCGAGATTGACCTAGTCTTTTATTTCATTGGAGTCTATAAAACAAAGCATAATAGGTGAAATCAATATATTAGACTGCTTCCCCCTTCCAAAATCCTTGCCTCTTACCTATGTTAGAAAACTGAATATTGGATTAACTTGCAACAAAATTATGCAAATATGTCATATATATATATATATATGCACAACTGTGTTATTCTCATGTCTGTCTACATATGGTATAATGTATATGAGATGATGAATGTTATTGTTTGAATATTTGCGTGTGTAGATATGCGTATGTGCCTATGCGTACTTGCGAACTGTACATAAAATATTCAGGAAAACGGAGCACAAAAGCATTGTGCTAGAAACTGAAAAATCATAATTACTCGCATGTCAACAGTTCCATTGAACGGACAATATAAAGTGATTAATTTATATTGGCCGTTAAATTAATTAATGAATTAATGAAATCAATTAATGAAGTAAACTAGTTAATTAATTATAAACGATTATTTGTTATCTCAGAGGAATCTGACGGCAGAGATAAGGTTTAAAATATTAGTTATCTTTATAAATTAGACTACATTCATTAAACTTCACTTCAATGCCACTGTTTGGTTACATTTGTCTTAAATTGTGGTTTACACTGCATTTTGATGGACATGAAAATATTTGTGCGTTAGAAAACCGCTTGATAGTATCTTTAAATCATCGGTGTACTTGTCCTTTACGTTCTATGTCTAATTTCCCCTACAGTCAACTCCATTTCGTATCAACCATCTTGAGTCGATAGAATTGATTTCTTTCTTTCATTAGTTCTGTCAGAACCTGCGGCATGTCTTTGACTGGTTATTGTCATTCAGATCAAGAGGATAGCCGTTGTTAAACCCAAGCAAGCATAAAGAAAATTGAATTAGATGCTAGAATTCTCACAAAACTTAGTTTGCAATGTAAGCTGTCCAAAAAAAAAAAAAAAAAAAAATTACTTGCAGCAGTGAGTTCGATGTGGATGGACCAATGTGAATATAGCAAGGGCCAGACTTTGTTGATTGTTTAATTATGTGGCCTTGAATTTTGCTTTTATATTTTCTATTTTCAATAATCGGCATACAATCTGACCAAGGGGCCTCTATAAAGAATAGTAGACCCAATAAAATTGTAAACGAAATATGTTTTTCAATTGTAAGATACTTTCTAATCCTAAGTATACAATATCTAAATAAACGATGGAGTAGCCACAGCTGGAGTGTCGCATGCCTGCATTGTCAGGAAGGGCGTACTTGTAGACAATATCTTAACAGCAACAAATATATTACTAATGCGCAAAAACACTATTGAAACCTCTATACATTTCTTTGACTTGCTAGATATAGCACCCACATTTGTTTGCAATCGTACCCTACCATCTTACACTGGATACATTATATTCGAAAAGAAGGGATGGCCATAGACACAGCTGCAACTTTGAATTACAGAGTTGTTTGATCAAGAATGGTCTGAACCTGAGCAACAAAAACAACAAGAATTTCAACAAGAACAACCAACAACATCATTGAAATTACAAACTGCCATAATTGAAAAAAAACAAACAAACATAAAAACAGAAGACATTTCAATAAAGGCTAGGAATTAGTACTGGTCGAGTCCTTAATTGCGAATCACTGCATTTTATAACATTGTGAAACCGTACAAATGTCTCTTTAGAAGACAAGAAATTGTTTACTCCCGATCAACTATCAGTTTTCTGTAAAACCAAAGTATATTCAGCTATGTGATACTGCTTCAACATCTAGAAACAAAGAAAGCCATAAACACCCGTTTGTGTATAAATACTTTACTGTATTGCATAGTTAATAGTTCATATATCGTTAGAGCTACAATCATTTACGTCCTCCAGCATCTATTTTCATGATTGTTAAGTCTTTCCGAATTCCAGCATTTCCATTCAAAGACCTGAAGAGTTAACTCCAAACTCCATATATATTCTATTGCATCTCTAATCTGTTTGTTCTTCAAATACTGTCTGGTTTTAATTCTATTTGCCTTTCCTTTTTGTCGGCATTTTGTATTTTCACTGCAATATTTGTATATCATCCTTTCACTATCAAGCCAATATTATTTCTTTCGTTTTTCCATTTGTTTAAAAATTTATAAAAGAAAATGTTTGTTTCTCAAAATATATAATGTATAAAATTTTATAAATTTTTAAAAGAATTTTCCAGTTTGTTGTTCAGTGAATAAATTGTCGTGAAAGCTAATCCATCATCTTTAATGAGTTAACTGTGTTACCTTCAGTCTTTTCTCTTATCTTAGTTATCAGTAAACTCAGAGCGGACTCTTTATTTACTATGTCTCAAGAATCAGACGGAAATTCATTCTAAAGATCGAAAGTTATGAAAGCAAAGCAATAATTCAATACTAAATTTCTCTACACCTTAATTTTTTCACTTTTCATGTAAACGACATTTATTTAAAGCAACCAAACTTTACATTTGAATTCCGTTTCGTAATGAATGTTAAGTTTACAAAAGTAGATTGGATAATAGAGTACTGTCTAAGACTTGATGTTTGAAAGCATTCATTGATTTTATACGGAACCTTTTCTTTTATCATCAATAGAAAGCTCAGTCTAACCCAATGGTTAGTACCCGAACCAGTTCCAAAACCTGGATTTTTTTTAGTGGGGCCGCATCAATAAAAGTAAAACACAAGTTAATTGAAGAAAATGATTATATTTATAGAGGTAAGACCGTCGGGGCACGCCTGAGTGATGCTTCAGAGCTGCATGCGACCCTAGGAGCAGTAGGTGCGAACCACTGGTCTAAACAGATGGCAAAAACGATACTTTTTATTGCTATGAATAGCGGCGTAGCTGCACAACTGATTCTAGTTTGAAATATGACCTCAACGATTCCACTTTATTAATAGCGCTGTTTGATTGTGTTTGCATTGAATGTTATCCTCATTTATAAACCTGCACATAAACCATTCCTAAAACATATTTGAAACAGATCTCTATTCCAGCAGGGATGTTTAGCAAATTTACGACGACACTTTAAAAATTTAAGTTCCACCACACGGACTTCTCCCTACATCAACTTTAGGCAAAATCTATGAATAACATGAATGCCACAAATGTATCAACCATCAGCTGTCCTGTTGCAGTATTTTTGTCTCAAATCGAGTGTTATAATCTTATCATTTTACATTATATCAGTTAGTTGAGGAAGGAATATGTGTTGAATTCTTTTAGCCTAGAAATTACAGTCACAACTGCTTCATGTCATTATGACATCTGTAAAAAGCGAGATACGTTAGTTAATATTCTCTTTCCTATATTATATCTGGAATTAAGACGAGGTTATCATGTTTCGATTGCATTTGACAGTAGATATATTTGAACAGAGCTAATCTATAGATAAACAAGAGCAGCAGAAACATCGACCATGAGTACTACCATCACAAGAAGAACATCTAAGTTTAAGCATACTTAATTCCCACCAGCACCGTTGCAAAAAGTATGAATGAAAGTAAAAATCACAAATATATTAGTCAGTATTGAACCTGTTTCGTACCTTCACTTCAAACTAGTGTTTCTCATGTTTATTTTAATTTTACCTTACCTCAACCGTCAATATCAATCATGAAGAT
>NC_068983.1:76332272-76333653 GCF_001194135.2 Octopus bimaculoides
TATATATATATATATCTTGAATCAAAATTATCCATCTTCCATTAGACTCTAAGATATTTAATCAATGTACAAGGCAATACAGAGTTATAAAAGACATTTCTCGTGGGACATTTCAGTGTTGGTTTATTTATAAAATTTTATTCACTTTTACTTAGTCATAAAAATCTAATTTATTTTATTGCTCAGCAATTTTTTGAAGTTTAATGGTGTTACTGTTATGCGTGGTTAGTCTCGTTTACAGCGTGATTATAGGAATTTTTCTCGGATGTGTATATCTCGAATTACATTATACAATGCATTAAAGCTTCCTAAAGCGGCATAGCGTATTTTGAAAGCAATTTGGCTTCTATTTCTAGCATGTCAATCAAGCAAAGACGCACTTTATAGATTCTCACTTTTTATAGCCAATGTGTTTACGCATGGATTACCCCATCACTTATTCGGTTCCAATAAACATAATAGAGCACTTTTGAATCAGTTCTCCTTCCATTATAAAAGTTAAGGTATCATCTGAGAAATACTTGTCTGCTATTATTAGCACATCGAGCAATCATATAGAAGTTCAATAGTCTGAGACTCTTAAGATAGCTCTAGATTCATACCATGCTCAATCCAACTCGAAACGTTTTGCTGTATATTCCTTTAATCGCAAATCCTCAAATAATGGTTTTAAACATAGCCTATGAGAACGTGGAAGTGGGTAAAGCAGGGTACACGTGAAAAAGGTATAATTAAGAACGGTCTGCATCACGAATAAGGAGTTTCCAAAGTTTAACTTCGCTGAATGTATATTGAGAACCAGAGGTATGTGCATAAGGATATAATCATGGCATACAACTAACATTATGTAGTTAAATACATGTGTAGCATGGTTCAGAGTCCTGTTGCCAGAAATAAGGTCTTCCAGCAGCCAGTTTCTTAGGTCAGCACTACCTTTTCCAGGCATTTAATGTAGTCCTTCCGTGTTGAGTGTGAGGCCGTGTGGGAAGGTGCAAAGAGGCCTAACTCCACCATCACTAGTGATAACTAAAAAAAACATGATGTTGATTGGATGTTTAAATTTTTCCCTCTTGGGACATGCTTTGCGGACGCGGCAAATCCTCAGGTTGACACCCACAGACTCTAAAAGATTCGTATTGGAGTTCCCGGCGAGAATGCCAGACAAAACAGCATGTCCTTTCTAAATTTCAAGCAGCAGGAATTGTATCATGGTGCTGTTTTTTCTCACAGACGATTCCCAGCTGACCCTACTATGTGTAGTCGACAAAATCAAAAACAAACAATGCTCATGCACGAAATTAAAAACATATAATGGCGACAATTTATCTATCACAATCTGTATATATATATATATATATCTATATATATATATATATCTATA
>NC_068983.1:76336523-76338516 GCF_001194135.2 Octopus bimaculoides
ACACACACACACACACACACACACGCACGCGCGCACACACACACACACACACACACACACACACAGTGAGTTTGCAGTGATATATTATCTAGGCGGTTACTGTGTTTGTTCTCAGTTCGGTTCCAGATTCCGGCTAATACAACGGTCCGTATTCGATACCTGTACCTACATAAAGTTGTTATACATCAGTAAATTATCTCGATGAGTAATTACGCGCGTTCTACTCAGAACTGCAAATGTTCCGTGGATTGTAAAATAAGATTAAGAATAAGGAGAATGGATATTTGCACATCAGTAACACTGATGAACATATTTTCTGGCACAAGGTTTATCAATGGTTTATAGCGAATTTTGTGGTCCTGAATCCAAACCTGGAATCAGATTTTGTCTATCCCATCAGACGTTCGAGATATAAAATCATTTAACTTTGCTAATATAGGAGGAATTAAACATTCGTAGATACAATTTTTAATAGACAAAATGTCTCTTTGTAAACTAGTAAATCAAAACACAAACTCTGTGGGAGTAAATGCACATTAGTATGTAAGAATTAAGCTTGGTGATAACATAATATGAATAAAAATCTCTATTCATTGTGGTAATTAATTATGATCATAGTATTACTGCAAGAACCTCCGCCCTTTTGACGATAACCTGTGCACAGCTTTTGAAATGTCTCTTATGAAGCTCCAACAGTAATCTGCCTTCATGTTTGAGTCTCATGGCGTTCTTTCATTACTTTTACGTCTTGAAGTATGTGCTCACCTTGTTCTTCGCTAACATCACCCACATTCTCTGAAAACTCATCCAAATGACTGTGTAAACAGTGCAATTTAATGCTCATTCTTCATCCAAGTGCTTGCAAATTCAAGAGCAGCTCCTCCCCAAGCTCATGGTAGTTGTCACCCTTTTCTGTTCCGAAGGAAGTTCCGCACCACATCAGAGAAGGCATTCCAAGCTCTATCCAGAGCCACACACATTGTTACAAAATGTGGATCTCTGAGGAGTGTTCTTATTTGAGGTCCATTAAATATTCCTGCCGTCTTCTACTCGTCCCTGCCACTTGGAAAGTTTGTAAATATGTATCTGAAGCAGTCTTCATTTCAAACTTTGTGGGGAACCCAGGTTTTGTCTTGGTCTGCACGTGCTACTTTAAAGTAGGTAACAAACACCTTCTTGACAAAGTTATTAATGTTGCCCCTTTGAGCCTGTGGAGTGAAGTTTCTACTAATGTAACAGAAAATATCGGGGTCATTGCAGCACTTCCTTCTTTTTCATGTTGTATCCATAACAGCGGTTAAGTTCACACCTGGAAATAAGAGAAAGAGTTCAAAAGCAAAACTGAGCTTAAGCATATTCAAGATTAGCATGACCGTCCTGCCAAAATTCGGGCAAATATTGGTGTAATGTTAACATGTGCTAGGCTCCAGGTAAATAAAGGTTTATATCGATAGCACAAAAGATGTGATGTGGTAGAGCAAAACTGAAGTCCGTTTTCGAATCAGCATCCACAAATTAGTCTAAAACAGCTCTATTTTGTTGACCAGTGTAATTTATTTTACAGTTATTTACAGCATATTATCATGACCTACACGTGATTCCACTGCAGCCACTGTACAATGTTGCAGATGTAACCTTCCAATAATGCCAGGGCAGTTTCACCAGGGTCTGTACCTTAGGTCCGCTTCGAATTAAACTGAATTTTATCATATGCCGGAATTCATATATATATATAGGATGCGATGGTTGTCAGTTCATTTCCATGTGTTTTAATTAGTGAGGACAGGTTTTTCATTATTTTTTGTGGGGTGTAGTTTGTGACTTTTTCATAGTGTTGGTTGTCATCCAGCATGGAAATTATTAGGTTTCTATAGTATAATGTGTCCATTATTACAACTGCACTTCCTTTATCTGCTTCCTTAATCGTAATATCTTCATCATTTTGGAGTTCTATTAGTTCCTTCCATTGTGTAGTGTTAAAGTTTGAGTTAAC
>NC_068983.1:76339739-76344931 GCF_001194135.2 Octopus bimaculoides
AACACATTTAAATAAGGAAATTCATCACCCCACTGAGAAAAAGGAAAAACTATAGAACAAAACCATGGTAAATTAATCAAATTCTACCACCTCCTAGATTTCAATTATCTCCCCTATACCGGAAGAAATCCCTAATTACCTCCCCCTATCTAGAACTCTTTTTTTCAGACTGGAGCGAACACGTTACAATGAAGTAGAGAAATTTGAAAAGACAACACGAAACCGGTTATTTCTCAAAATACAATGTTTATATACCAAAAAGATTTTATAACATTTTTCTAACATTTTTCTGACATAATTTAAATATATACTTTAACCATGTAACACAAACGTTGGAGTCAACAAGAAGGGGTGCGGTTGGACAGTTATTTTTTAATCACTACAATTGTGTCCACGCAACATAGTTCTCTAAGTGTGTAGGTACTTGATTATGGCACTATTTCCCTGCATTATGAGATCAAGTTGAGTTTCCTCAGACGATATGTAAATATTGTCTATGTAAGTTTAAAGTCCTCGGGCTGAAGGTCACGACAAGCAGAGAGGATGTCCTCGATGCCGAGGATCTTGAACTTACGGAGACAAAATTTACATATCGCCTGAGGAAGCACAACTAGATCACATAAGGTAGGTAAATAGTTTCATAATTTAGTAACTGCATACCTGGAGAACAATGTTGCAAGTGAACAATTGTAGTAATTAACATATACATGTCCAGCCATATCCATTCTTATTGACTCCAAATGTTTCTGTGATCTATTCACACACGACAGATGCCCATACACAAACCGAGAATTATGTGTAGTACTGTTACTGAATAGCACAGGGCAAATCTGAAGGTGGATGAGTTTTATACTGTACTCTAACTACGTTCTTAAAGAAATGTATATCTTTCCTTCATATATACCCATACCTATTTTCCATTTTTTTAGGAGCAGGTATCCACAATAAGACACACACCAGGCATTCCATTCATCTCCCGGCTGTAGTTTTTTCACTCTTATTATCTTTTATACATCCAACCACGTTCTTTCACATGCCAACTTTCTCACCTATATATATATATATATGATGTTTTGTTATCCAGAAGATCCAATAGGCAGGTAAGGCTGTGTAAGTGCTGTTAAGCTCCTGGTTCAACTATAGCACGAGTGAGGAGTCTAAGGCTAGTCATGTGTGAGCATGTATATATTAAATAAAATAAGATAACAAGGGCAAGTCAATTTGATATTCCTATGACATTTATAAGTAAAAAAGTGGTCTTACAGCTGTT
Source organism: Octopus bimaculoides (assembly GCF_001194135.2). Lineage (NCBI taxonomy): Eukaryota > Metazoa > Mollusca > Cephalopoda > Octopoda > Octopodidae > Octopus > Octopus bimaculoides. Next base: position 76,341,010 of record NC_068983.1, read on the forward strand.
TCAGGGAAATAAATGATGTCCCATCATCAGAGACGCGTTAAAAGAGCTTTAATAGAAGGGTTAAAAGAGCTACAATTCTATTGGCTATGTGGTAAGTAGCTTGCTTACCAACCACATGGTTCCGGGTTCAGTCCCACTCCGTGGCATCTTGGGCAAGTGTCTTCTACTATAGCCTCGGGCCGACCAAAGCCTCTTTCTCTCTCTCTCTCTCTCTCTCTCACACACACACACACATTTTCTCGCATTTGTTTACATCTTTCACTTTCTCATGGTAACCTTTCTATAAAAGTATATTTCTCACATTGTTTGTGTGTGTGTGCGTGCGTGCGCGCGCGAGTGTGTGTGTGTGTTTTCGTTAACATGTTTATATGTGTAAAGAGTTCCCTTGGGGTGACAGAGTGATTTAAAAAACGTTATGTAAAAGAGTTCATTTTAGTAGCATACTTTTCTCTCAGTAAATATGTATTTCCTTACACACACACATACGAACTCGCTTGATGCAAGTTGGGGGTTAAATATCCAAGTAACAAATCTTTTTGTGGTATTGTTGTTGCTTTTATCCAACAATGGACCTGCGCATCATCGTTCTATAAAATGTTGTTTATGGTTAAAATAATATTTAAAAACATCAATATATGTTTATAAAAGGCGCAGGCGTGGTTGTGTGGTAAGTAGCTTGCTAACCAACCACATGGTTCTGGGTTCAGTCCCACTGCGTGGCACCTTAGACAAGTGTCTTCTACTATAGTCTCGGGCCGACCAAAGCCTTGTGAGGGGATTTGGTAGACGGAAACTGAAAGAAGCCTGTCGTATATATGTATATATATATATATATGTATTTGTGTATGTGTTTGTATGTCTGTGTTTGTCCCCCCAACATCGCTTGACAACCGATGCTGGTGTGTTTATGTCCCCGTAACTTAGCGGTTCGGCAAAAGAGACCGATATAATAAGTACTAGGCTTACAAAGAATAAGTCCTGGGGTCAATTTTCTCGACTAAAGGCGGTGCTCCAGCATGCCCACAGTCAAAAGCCTGAAACAAGTAAAAGAAAAAAGAGTAAAAGAGTATGTATATTGGGTCATCTCATAAATAGTACGCTTTTTTTAAAAAATTGTATGGACTAAAAATCGGATTGGGACGGGGTAAGCTACCTGCATCAACTTGCTATAAAAGCAGGTAGTATTTTTACTTTGTCCTTATTCTTAGTGCAAGATTCTGAAGAGTGTAGTTCGATTTTAACAGTTATTTTTCGAAGCTATAATGGAAGTGGCAAATGAGCTTATTTAGCATATTTTTCATTATGAGTTCATTAAAGGCAACAACGCAATAGAAAGTGCGAGGAATATTAATGAAGTAAATGGGGATCGGACAATAAGCGTAAGCGAGTATCAACGGTGGTTCTAGAAATTTCGAGTAGGAAACTACGGCCTAGAAGACAATCCTCCTCCTTGAAGATCTGTAGAGCTCGACGAGGACGCCCTGAAAAACCCTGGTGGAACAACATCGCATTGTAACTGTTGAGAACTAGAACAGAAGCTTGGATTTGGTCATTCAACCATTCACCGACACCTGCGGTCATCGGAAAAGTAAGCAAATAGGGTCAATGGGTTTCTCACAAACTTACCGTGTCTAATCGCGTCACCGATGTTATCTAAGGGAAAGTCAGAGGCCGATAGAGCTTGACACCAGTGACGTCGCAACTCATTTCTACAGCGGTGTAACGTGAAATAAAGTGTCTTGCTCAAGAACACAACACACACCTCAGTCTTGGAATCAAACTCACTACGTCATGATTGTGATTCCGACGGTCTAACCACTGAGGTATGTGTCTTATATATATGTTATTGAAGATAGGGATGATAATCAACTAGGTCAAATCTACAATCATGCACAGCAGCTTATGAAACCAATGACCTGTGTGCCGAATGAAAGAAGACTCCTTTCGCAAGTTTTCCAGGGTGTTTCGTAATAACATTAATCACTGTCTCAGCAAGTTAGTATAGTACTATACATTTATGTTGTAGTGCTTTTGAAATTACTCAACAGACATTACATTTTTTGCACTCTAAAAGACAGTCCTTCATCTTACCTTTTTTTCTACTCTAGGTACAAGGCCCAAAATTTTTCGGGGAGGAGGCCAGTCGATTAGATCGACACCAGTATTCAACTGATACTTAATTCACCGACCCAGAAAGGATGAAAGGCAAAGTCGACCTTGGCGGAATTTGAACTCAGAACGTAAAGGCAGACGAAATACCGCTAAGAATTTCGCCCGACGTGATAACGTTTCTGCCAGCTCACCGCCTTAGACCGTAACCTTACCTGCAGAAGAAACGACCTTCGTTTTCTTTGCAGTAAGTGGGGAGGAGTGGTTCCTCTGCATGAATTTTCTCATTGTCTCTCATTCAAGTGATAAAACCAACATTTATCCTAGGTTAGGAAACCAGCTGGATATGCTTCAAACAATGCCAAGTTTCCGGTGATGTGATGAGTCTGGTGTGATTTTGATCAGGTGTCACAGGACGTGGTACCCACGGAGCTGAAACCTTAGTCATGCCAAGATTTTTGTGCAGAATATTTTCAGCTATTTCAGGGGATATGCTAATGGTATTGGCTATTTTGTTTATGGGCAATCGCCTGTCATTCATCAGCATGTGGTGAACACAATCAATATTTTCCTCGGCAGTGGCAGTTTCAGGAAGACCACACCTTGGGTCATTTTCAAAACTCTCCGTTCTCGTCCTAAATTCAGTTGCTCACATTTGTACAGTTGATAAAGCTGGAAAGTCATCCCCTAATGTAGCAACCATGTCAGTATGAATGTCCTTGGGGGCTAACCCCACATTTGCAGATACTAGGTAACACCACGATGCTAAATTTTGTCCATTTTGAAAAGAAGTCGCTATTAGTTACATTTGAAGTTTTCTTCGAACATTCAGATTGCAGTTTACCTGAAATGAAGCAAGATAGTTATTGATAAGATGAGTTGAATTTAATGCATGCACGATTTCACTGCTCAAGAATTACTCCTTCAACGTCAGCTTATGAACTCTTCTGCCAACTCTCGTATATACGCGCATGTATTCCGCCGAGGTCGACTGCACCAATGCTCTTTTCTGGGTCGGTAAAATAGGTAGCAGTTGAGTATTGGGTTCCGTATAATCGACTTACAATTTACCCCGAAGTTGCTGGCCTTGCGCCAAAATTTGAGAGCACTTTATATCTGCACATTAAATTTTATCGTGACATAAGTATGGCACAAACACCATTTTCTGAAGAAATCTATGGATGCAGATGCAAATCGCACCGTGTATTTTAGGTATGTGTATTCGACCACAATATGTTATCGGAATTGATATGCACGGATTTATATCACTATTTTTGGTTTTCAAGCAGTGTATCCAAAAAGCCACGCTTAACATGCAAAGCGTGATGGGGTTAACTTTTTAGTCAATAAAAATCCGTCTTCGGAACAGCTAATATTGGGATTCGAGTACTACTCACAATCTAATTGATACACCACACACAAACGCGAGGGAACACACACACGCAGACCCCCCCCCCCCACATATATATATATTCACACATGCACAAACATATACACAATACACAGGCAAATACATGGTAATATACGGATCATGATAATATTATGAACTATTTCCTGTTTTTACTCTTCTACAAAAATATGTCTATATTTCATACCTGTAATGGATGAGGCCTTACTATTGTGGCATCATGTGTTTCCAGAAAGGTTTTGTAAGTGAATAAGCAAAGGGTATACATTTGCACAAACACAAACACAATGAAACTCAGAGGCAGATGTATACAAACATATGCACATATAGATATATAAATTATCCTTTTCACAAAACATGGGAACATGAGCCAGTCTCTCTATACACGCGCACACGTGAATATAT
>NC_068983.1:76345815-76347175 GCF_001194135.2 Octopus bimaculoides
ATATATACATATATATATATGTATGTGTGCGTGTGTGTGTGCGTGTGTGTGCGGCTTTGCGTGCATATATCATCAGCGACACGCATAACGAAGCACAGATATGCACAAGCCTACACTTGAACACAAACATATACTTTCATTGAAATGACACTTGCTGAACGCTAGAACAAAACTGAAAAAGCTATACACCGAGAATAAATTATACCCAATTGGATTTTCTTTGACAGAAAATGGAATTGCATATTTACATTTCATGTTATCACATATTGGCTGTAGGGAAGATTTCTGTATTATAAAGAAATCATTAGGTTTCTTTGACTAAATAAACACACCCTTTATATGTAATTATCCTCGTTGATTACATCGTAGTTAACGTTATTTTATTTTCTAGAATTCTTTGTAATGCACTTGTTGCTGCATGCATGTGTATGCTAGCTTTTACACGGTAATTGATAGTTGTACATGGACTAAAATATGTTGCATATCATCAAAATTGTGTGTTTGTATCAACGATAACTGGGTGAGAACAGTTTAGATTCTTTCTTCTTCATTTTCTTTTGGTGGTGCTTTGAATTACACAGCTAAGCAAAAGAACTTTCTTTTGCCTTGAAAACAGACGGAGTAAAAAGGAATATACACTTTTTATATCTCCCGACTCGGAATCTGAATAAGTGAGTGCCTTAAGTGAAGGAGAGTTCATATAATACACACACGGGTCAACTGTTTATATGCTATTGTCTAAGAGCATGTACAATATATGCTACAGGTGTAGGCTTGTAAAAAATGTCCGAGCCAACTGAAGCTGATGTAGAAACAAAGTTGTACAACGCGTAACTCCTTTGGGTTATGTAGTTTGTTGTCATTTCCTTATACTTAACAAGATAAGTATTTGTTTTAGCGGAGACTAAGGTAGAAGAGACAATATGATCATGTATCATCCTAGATGTCTATTAGATGAGGAGTAAACCTGAGTAAATCAAAATATTAATAAACAAGTTGGTCCGAACTGGATGGCGTGATTGAATGCTAAATATTAGAGATATAAAAGAGTTTGAATTAAGTTCAAATAGCTGAAAGTTAACAATATACTTAGTGATGACATACTCAATTTGTATTAATGATTAATACTGAGCTATAAGTACTATGCACATATTGCTCAAAAGCTAGTTAGATTGACTACATTTGTCTACCACTAGCTGTAGTCAGTCACATATATTCTGCTGTCTAAGAAAACCTAAACTCCTATGAAAACTGCACCCCTTCCTCGTTTAGAGGCATCCCGGACTAAATACAAGTAAATATGTCTGTGCATACATGCATACATATATACATACACACATATCTCCCTCTCTATCTCTCT
>NC_068983.1:76347185-76352104 GCF_001194135.2 Octopus bimaculoides
ATATATACAGGCTGCAGTGAATAAACTGTCATCTACATTACGAAAAAATGAAAATAACATTGGCATCGCATTTTAACAGGACGTGATTTTTTAACTTCTGCTTAAACTAAGCAGCACTCATGATAAGCTTGTGTAATTTTCGTCTCTGAAATATTCTTAAGTCTGGAGAATTTTGTTGTGGGTGTAATTTGGAATATGGATAGCTCTAATAAACACTGATAGCTCTTAATAAATGATTGCTTATTTCTATGTATTTTATTATGTATTTTTCTATTAAATATTCTTTTTATCAATACCTGAAATTATGGCATGTTTTTACAAATATTTAATGCGTTGCTTATGCTTTATAATGATGTTTCCATCTCGAAGGTAGAAAATTTGTTTCCACGCGTTTTTGAAATACACCTGTATTTCGTTATGGCTGTATGAACGCCTCTTCATTGCAAATAATGGAACTTTATTATTATCACTATTACTATTATTATTATTATTATTATTAGCAGTAGTAGTGGTATTAATATTATTAGTAGTATATTTTCTGTTGTTGCTGTTGCTGTTATTATCATCATTATTCTTGTTATTGTTGTTGTTGTTGTTTGAATTTTGCTTAGTTTCAGTTATATTTGACATCTGTTCTGCCATTTCAATAAAGCTTTCGTGGATAGAATATCAATGTAGAAGAAAGTAATTTAATCAATCAATTAATCATGTTAAGGTTAAAATGAAATTCCAAATGTAGGTGGAACTCTTTTATTGTTTGGCAGTTGAGGTAATCAGCTCTGGGATATTCTGTCTATTTGTTTTAGCAGTAATTCTATTAATTTGGACTTTCTGACATCGCTGTCAGTTAAATGGAACTAATTTCACTGCAACCACCACTGTTCTTGTCTAGCATCACGATACAACAGGATTTTCTTTTATAATTCTTAAAACAAACTACCTCCACCGATATCATTACCTGTATTCCCACAATCAGCAACACTTAGTGAATCAACAAGGCAGGCACTACACAGTCTTTCAAACTGCTAGAAATAGCAACCAAATCTACATAAAATCCAACCTTACTATTTTAAAGAAGGCAGAACATTCGGGATAATGTGTTCTTCGTATCACCTGGAAATACGGTAGAATTGTTATCAGTAACGTATCTGCAAATTTAGTTCAAATGACACGAAGACTCAACAATGAAATGTTGCAGGTTTTGAATATGGCACCATAAATAATAGTAATTTTAATTCAACTACAGGAACTATTATCACTATTACAAACACTGTCATTGCTATAATTATCATGAATTATCAGTAATGCAAGCTCTGAATTGCTATCACTGGCAAATATATTGCCTTAGTGCGTTACATAGTGACTATTAATTCGAACACGGTTAACTATCAACGAGACAAGAATAGAACATCTACGTAGTAGAATCAATTGAAAGTGATGGCAGACATATTTCTGATAAAGACATACATTACATTCTTAAAAATGAATGTTTGAAAATATCAATGCTACAATACAACAGTAGATGAAGACCAAAGCAAAGTTGCTCATATAATTATACATTGCACATATACATTCATATTCATTACGCTGATTATTAAATTCGCACACGCACACACACACAAACACATACACAAACACACACACACATACACAAATACACACACATACACACACATACACACACACACACACACACAAGAACACACACGCGTACACACACAAACACATAAATATATCTATGTATATATATATTGGTGCTCTTGAAGCATATTCAGGCGAAGATTGTGACCAACAAACTCCAAGTTTACAAATCTAAACTGAAATGACAAAACTAAAAACGAACAAAATCTTCCTAATTTTTCCTTTGTTATACGCCAGCTCATTCTCTATACAGATAAATTAAGTAATTAAGTAAAAAAATAACAAACAAAACAAAATACATGCAAAGTGTCTACATAGATGTATACACACGTTGAATTATCATATAGTCTCATATAGTCAGTGTACTTATTGATAATTAGTGAATGTGTGTAAGCACATTATTGTATACATGTGTACGTATGAATGTGTGCATGTCTGTCTGGAACAACATGTATGTGTAAGTGCGTGTGTGTACATGCATGCATACATATATACATACATATATATTCATACATACATACATACATACATACATACACACACACACACACACATATATACATATGTATGTATGTATGTATGTATGTATTGGCATTTGTGTATGCGAGCATGACAGATGTATGCTAGTGTGGTGGCAACAGCGTTGCTGAGGGAATATTGCGTTCGATTGAGGTTTGGAGGTTCTGCGGGATAAGTTTTGTTGTGTTATTGGAGAGCGGAAGAGCGTACATACAGAGATGCATGTATGTGTCACATACATGGAGATAGACGTGGGTGATTAGAAGGGATTCATAAGGTTAGAAGGTTAGCTTGTCGTCTGCATAGGCCTCGGTGATTAGGAACACCGTCCTTAGTTGCAGGGCAGCCAGTTTTGAGGTACAATCAAGGTTAAGATAGTACATCTGTGTTGTCGGAGGCCATTAGCGTGAAAGACTCCGGGAGAACATATCGCTGAGAGCAGCAGAAAGATAGTTCATATATCCTGCTGATAGACACAGCAGGTAGGTGGACAAAATGCAGTTTTTCGTGGGGACAGTGCTGGCAGTTGCGGGCGCAGACACCCACACACTCCCATACAATGCACACGCAGCTGACGTACAGAACTGATACATACCCCACATAATCGTGCATCGGGTACTCACGCATGGCTGATATGAAACCAAACCCATACGCATACACACCCTATCATACACACATATAGGCCTCAACGAACTGATACCATCACATATTGTTAAATTTTATTTTTTCTCATTTATTCAAGTATTCTAATTTTGTTTTATTCCATTGTTATATTTAATTTCTGATTTATTTGAAACACCTAAGTATATATTTAGTTCATTCATTAATATTCAAATATTTTTATTCAATTTTATTTAACGTTGCGTTTATGTTATTATTTTTGTATGTGTCTCACACTTGTGAATATCTTCCAGTTTTTATTGCAAATATTACACATGTATGTGTTCTTTTCGCACTGATGAATTTCACCCAATTATTGATGTGAACGTTAGAATGGCGCATGTGTAATGATGTATACATGTATATCTTGCGATATAAAATTCCCTCCAAGGTGAAACCATATATCTCAGTGGGACATTGAACCATCTACCTGAATAAATTTCTTAACAATTTATCAATATGTATAAATATTTATTTATATATCTATCTGTCTATACATCTATATGTATCTCACTGTGTGTATATATATATATATATATATATATATAGAGAGAGAGAGAGAGAGAGAGAGAGAAAGCTAAATAGATAGATTGAGACATACAGGTAAGCAAACACGTGCTCGCACTCACACACGCATACTCTCACTGACACACACACACACTCACACAAACACACGTACACATACACACACACACACACACACACACACACACACACACACACAGAGGCATCATCAAACACATCCATATCCATCATGCTGCTTCTCCGACCAGCGAACTACTTACAAGAATGATAGAAAAATATAACAAACATATTCATTCCCTGGAAGAACAAAAATTCATACGAAACAAAAATCGTAAATTTTTCTTCAATGCATTGCTTTAATGCAGTTCATACGAGTACATTAGAATGGTTTCATTCCTGTTACTTTCATTATTTTTCCATATTTTTTGTTTTGTTTCTGTTATTATGCGTTTCTTTTTCTTTTTTTTCTTTTAATTTTCATTTTGATGTTTCACTTTTTACTTGTAGCCATTATCATTTTCTCTGTTTCTGAACAAATTATCTTCATAGCTTGAATTAGAATATATATCTTGCTCGTAGCAATAAATACCTATAAAAAATCTCCTAAACATGACGGAGGAAAAGGAAAAATAAAAACTTAGAAGGGACTAATTTACTGTGCTACAAAATAAATCTAGCATATTCTTAAAGTACAAGAGTAATGCTACCAGCATCATTGAAATAATATTGAACAGCAAAACCTACCTTAGCTTTAGAATAACGATAACAACAACAACAACAACAACAACAACAATAATAATAATAATAATAATAATAATAATATTAATAATAATAATAATAATAATAATAATATTAATAATAATAATAATAATAATAATAATAGTAATAATAATAATAATAATAATAATAACCCTTGAGGGAAGTACTAAAGAAAACAAAGTTGGGCATGACCTTGGAAGAGGTAAGGGAAAACTGAACCACTTGCTATTGATGGACGACTTGAAGTTGTTCACAAACATTGAGACAGAACTGGACAGCCTAGTCCAGTCTGTGCGGATTTTATCTAGTGATATTAAGATGGAGTTTGGGCTCTCAAAATGTGCTACGATGGTGATGAGACGAGGAGAGCTTGTCAAGATAGAAGATATAGGCTCGCCGAGTTGTGAGATGATGAAGGCAATTTAACCTCACTCCAGCTATAAATACCTGGGAATGCTTGAGGCAGATTGAATAAAATACAACGAAGGAAAAGACAAAAGAGAGTACTTACGGTGAGAGAGAAAATTACTGGTTTCATAGCTGAATGCCAGAAACATAATTTCGACAATGAACTCGCGAGGAGTCACAGTAATTCGGTATGGCGATGGAATCCTGAATTGGACAGAGGATGAGCTAAAGGAGATGGACAGGAAGTCAAGAACGCTCCGAAAGATGCATGGACCCCATCATCCACGTGCAAAAACTGATCGCCTATACATGAAGAGAGCAAATAGAGGAAGTGGACTGATAAGTGAGGAAGACTGTGAACGTATCGAAATCGATGTGAACATGAGTATATATATATATATATATAT
>NC_068983.1:76352260-76364755 GCF_001194135.2 Octopus bimaculoides
ATATACATATATATATATTTCGATCAGTAATCAAAAATAGAACAAGGTGAATTGGTTCTTTTCAAGGCAAAAGTCAATCCTCTCATTGGTCGCTAGTAGTAGTAAACATATTTAACCTCTGCTGACGCCAAGGGTGTGAGGCCCATTTTGTCTTCTTCTCGCACAGGGATGCTCATTTCTGATCTCCTCACCATCTACCGAATCTATTTACAGACCTGTAAAAGTTGGTCTATTCACAAAGCTGCTTCTCTTCCTCCTAATATTCCCTTCAACCCTCACATATTTATGATTATCTCAAGTACAAGACAAAAGTCGAAACTAAGCAACATTTAATAATACGACACAATAGATGTAGTAGCAAAGGTAGCAGATTTAAATACATAATGTATCTACTGTCAACATGGCTAGAAATGTTAGCCACAAGTATACAGATCAAGGCACATACGGTGGTAACTAACGATGAGCAATGCTGTAATAGCAAGGTTAATGTAACTGTTAAAAAATGTTAATTGTGGAGTCGACAATATTGGCAGAAACAACAACCGTCTCTAAATCTGTCACAATACTGGGCTGAAGACTAATAATTTTGATGTAGCACAAAGATGTCTAATGAAACACAAAGGCAAACTACAACAATATACCAAATCGCTCGTCCTATGGTTAATCTGGAAGCGCATCCCCCAGGAGAGAGCCAACCTGGGGTTGAAATGTCATCCACTGGCACAGAATCGTCTCTGAATATGAACCTAGATGGTCACTTGAACGGGAACTGCTTCAATTAGAGCTCTCCAAGTCCACTGCCACACCCACCACAGAAAGAAATAATGTAAGATGATTAAATAGACTCGAGAAGAGTATACATAAATAATATAATCGCATGATTATGCATTAAGTAAGCCATCTGAAGAGAAACACACCGCACACTCTTATCAAATATGGAGAACACGAAATAAAGATAGCAGACAATATTTGGACGTAAACAAGTTAGCAAAGGTTAGGAGGGGTATCATCAGAAATTAAAGACTAACCGATAGGGAAATAACTGCAAACAAGAACGCATCGGAAAATGACCTAAAAATAAGACAAGTAAATTAAAAAGCAGACGAAGAGAGCAACTCTCCACAAGTTTTAATTGAAAGACTGCCATCTGACCAGAGCGCGCAAACGTCTGAAGAAATAAATTGTGATGGAGATGATAAAGACAGTGATGAAAGTTGTAAAGAAACAATATTTGAAGACTACACATTAACTGAAGAGCACTGAAATCTCTGAGAGAAATGAAGCAGAAAATCCTGAATCAGCTTGCAGTTGCAAGACACATATGCATGATAGAAAGCCACTTCATAAGCTCTCAAATACAATTTAAAATAGAAAACAGATTAAAATTGGAAACTATGTAACAAAGAAAATTATACAAGATCTAAAACCGTTATTTTTGCAGCTGCTACGACAATTGAAACCAGTTGTATGCCTCTAAACAAAAAAGAAACAGAGAAATACAAAGCTGAGAATAATTCCAAAATGGAAAAGTGAAATTGAAAAAGAGATTGAAATAATAAGTGAAATATCAATATTGAATGAACGAATCTGTGGAAACAACGCAAAAAACCAGAAAAGGAAGTAAGATGAAAAGAAAACATAGATTTTCACCAAGACAAGAACTGCTTTCAGGAAAAGGAATGCTGCAACAAAACGTCCAAGCAAAATCTCAAAGAATATGATGATTTGAGAAGAGAAACAAATTCTGCAAACAAAATAAGCTGTTCAAATCCAGTGCAGAGAAACAGAGAAGGAAAAAATAACCGTTGAAGACCACCGCCTGCCATGGAAGAAGTTGAAAACTTCTGGAAAAATATCAGGGGTAATGAAAAGACTTATAATGAAAATGCAGACTAGGTTAGACACGCAGAAGGATTCTACTAAAACTTACCAGAACAAGCATGGGAAGATATTACAATAGCAAACCTTAGGATGACACTCACGAAGGCTCATAAGTGGGAATCTATTGGTAATAATAGGGTGCCAAATTTCTGGCTCGCCTCGCTCATGTGCGCACACAAAAAGTTAGCCCAGTTAATCAATGAAGTTATGAGAGATCCTATGAAAACTCCCGATTGGTTAGCAAGAGGTACTACTTATCTACTCCTGAAGATTAATGAAACAAAATTTTCCCCAAAACTATCGGCCCATAACATGTTTATCTGCCACGTATAAAATTTTAACATTCATCCTCGTGGAGAAAACATACAAATTTATGGAAAAGAACGATATTTTCCCCCACTACACGAAAAGGGTGCCAACGAGGCTCATATGGATGCAAACACCAACTCTTAATCAATCCCATGATCTTTGAGAACTGTGATAGCAAACGCAGAAATCTCAGTTCTTCACGGATTGATTATAAAAAGGCCTTCGACAGCATGCCGCATCAATGGATCTTGAAATCGCTGGATATCTTCAGAATTTCTCCTGTGATTTCAAGCTTCCTGAAGCACGACATGTCAACGTGGAATACGAATCTCCAATTATACCACTCTATTGCAGACTGACCACAACAAATATTGATATCAACTGCTGCATTTTCTAAGGTGATTCACTTTCATTTTTAATTTTCATCTTTAATTTAGCCCTAATATCCCTTACAGCAGAACAGGGTAGGATATAAAACTGGCGACAAGAAAATGAGTCATCGTTTTTAATGGATGACTTAAAACTCTATGGCAAAGATGATAATGAGCTTAAAGCCCGATACTAGGATTTTTTCTTTTCAAACAGTCTAATCTGTTGTGTGTATGTGAATAATAATAATAATAATAATAATAATAATAATAATAATAATAATAATAATGATAATAATGATGATGATGATGACGACGACAAGAACAACAACAACAACAACAACAACAACAACAACAACAACAACAACAACAACAACAATAATAACAAGAGCACTCATAGAGCGCAAACCTCCGCCAAGGTAATATCAAATTCCTCTCAACTATTAGCCGGAGATGATTTTTAAAATGAGAATATCCGAAATAAACTTGACTGCTCTCACAAACGAGAATACTAAAAATGAACCCGAGCACTCTCAAAAATTAAGTAAAAAAAAAACGGAAAAATAATTCAGAATCCCTGTCCGGTATCGCATCGATCCCAAAATCTAATCAGTTAGTGCCAGTTTTGAGGCCAAACATCTCTGAAAGTTTCATCCGAATCCATCCAGAGGTTCTTGAAATATCTTGTCCCCGGACAAGGAAGCAAACAAACACGACTGAAACAATACCTCCGCTTTCGCTAAGGCGGAGAAAATAATGATGATGATGATGATGATGATGATGATGATGATGATGATGATGATGATGATGATGATGATAAAATAATAATAATAATAATAATATTAATAATAATAATGATGATGATGATGATGAGGATGATGATGATGATGATGATAGTAATACTAATAATTATTATAACAGACGCCACGACAATATAGCCAGGCTTGTCCATTGGACACTTTTGCAACAAGTACGGACTTGACAGAGCAAAAAATTGGTACGACCACAAACCGGAAAGCATCGTCGAAAATAGAAATGCAAAGATCCTATGGGATTTTATGATTCAGTGCCACCATGAGATAGAGAATAGGAAACCAGAAATAGTCTTAATTGAGAAAGAAAACAAACAATGCTGGATCATAGATATAGCATGCCCAGCTGACAACAATATGATAAAAAAGAAAGAAAAGTCAAGAGATATGACAGGTTAGCTTGGGATGTTAAGCAGTTGTGGTCGATGAAAAAGGTAGCAGTAGTACCAATAATTGTCGAAGCCCTGGGAACAGTGAGAAGTACGTGGAATAAATAGGGGCTGCAATAAGGGCGGAGCACTTGCAGAAAACAGCAATCAATTTGGGATTACCAAATGCTCAGTACTTAATATGAAAAGAAGGAAGAAAGCAGAGGATTGCGGTTACCATAAGGAGAGACCATGAGTGAACTCTACTGTAGTGGGTATAGCTATTCAGAGATTTTGGAGCTGAATGACATTTTACACAGAGAAATGAAAGTCAAAGTCAGCACGGCGTATCACAAAAAGGTGAGATGGTGTTGAAATCCAACCTGAACGTCAAAAGTTTGATTACCGCAATGAATATCTGGGCAGTTGCGGTGGTCAGCTATAGTGCGTCCATCCTCAAATGGACAAAGGAGGAAATATCAACACTGGATAGAAGGACAAGAAAGTTTATGACGCTGCATGGAGTGCTACACCCTAAACCAAATGTAAACTGAGTGTATATGAACAGAAAGAACGGTAACAGAGGACTAATTAGTATAGACCATTGTATAAGGAGTGAAAGGAGAACGCTTGCTGAGTATTTGATAAATAGTGATGAAGACCTTCTGCAATATGCTGCAAAAGATATGGGTGTAAATGCAGATGAAATGATGGATAAGGAACAGTTTAATAAACAAATGTTGATTGAAGGTTGAACTAAAACAGTGAGCTGTACTATAACACATAACACGCTAAATATGCTAAAAGTGTAGTACACAAAACAAATTGGGATACCCACTCGCAGTGTGTGGTCCGATGTATCAGATCTCCATAACTTTCTTGATCAGAAGAGAATATTTTTGCTTCCCATCCTGAGCAAATGCCTTAAGTCTCTTTCACCATTTTGGTAAACAGGTCCATTTTTTCGATAATGACTTGAGGAACGTACTTTCTCTGTTGCTCCTTCTGTCTTTCACTATCATTCTCAATGATTATCTGTCCGTTTGTCTGTCTGTCTGTTTCTCCCTCTCTCTCTCACTCATTATCTCTCTCTCCTTCTCTTTCTCACACATACACAATCATCATCATCATCGTCGTCTCTTCACCACAAGACGCTGTCACGGAACCGCTGCTCGGTGCCTCTCACGTGCTCTACTTTAGGACAGGGGACCTCTTTTCTTTTCGGAAACGTATTTTGCTCATCTCTTGTGCTGGTAGTACTGAAAATGAAGCGAATTTAATTTGGTTTCTTTCTAACTATCGTCAGAGTTGTTTAAGTGTCGCTGTTGCAGAAGTACAAGCTATAGTTATTCTACTGCTTCACTGCCCCTCTTTTCCTTTCTTTTCATTTAGATAGTATTTCCTGGTGCGGTTACTGCTTCAGTAAGTGTAGCAAGTATGTATTTTTGTTGAATTAGCCGTTCATCAGCCATACTATGAGAGGTGTCTTCGGCATAGCCCTTGGTCATTAGGGTTCATGAAGTTCTGGCTGTTCATGGATAACTCCCTTAACCACAAGAGGTAAACAATGCACACCAACTCGTCTACTGGTGCGAAAATAATAACACGAACAGACAACCGACGTAATCCTCAATGTTTGTGATCGTTAAACTGTGTCATATTTTCGGAGAACAGGTGCGAAATATGAGCCGCACAAAACAGCACATTTTTGGTTCTTAATCATAAGCACGTGCTTAAGCATACGCTGCCGCAAATAAGGGAAGGCTATCTGGGTTATCTCCAAGTTTTTTCCAGGACATATGGAGGTTCCTGTAAGATCTTGAGAATAAAATAGAAGAACAATCGTATATGGCTATCCTATATGTAATTGCTTTCGTAAATTCTTCGTGTAAGATGACGCTGCCGTTCGTGTCGTACCGTTACATGCCTTTGTTTGCTGTTGAATTCTATCCAGTATCTCTATCTGGATGTCTACGCAAGCAAAATATGAGTTACTGTTTTATTTCTAGCGCTTTCGTTATCATAATTGAGGTATAGAAATTTATTATCTTATTATTTTTGTATATTGTAGTGTAACTTTTTATTCAATGATGTGCATGTTTGATAAATTCTCCTTTTAAAATCTATTTTAGTATTTTCAAAGGTTAGTGTATAGCGTGGTAATGCATTCTCCCACCATTGTGCCGAGCACCTACAAAATGGCAATACGGGGCTGCCCATGTTGAAAGTAAAATGGATGCTTGCAAAAATATCTTTATACAATATAATGGAAAAGACGATCTTTTTTCTACCCAAGTAATAAGATGGACGTTTAAGTATTCGCAAACGCTTTTTTTGTTTAGAAAATCTAAAACAGCAAACAAACAGAACAAAAGATCCCTTTCATCGTGAAGTAATCCTGACCGAAAATAACTTCTAAGCAGAGTTGTATGGACCGTGATCTTTCACAAAAATCATAAACAAAAACACGTTTCACGTTAACGACAACTACGATGACGATGATGATGATGGTGGTGGTAGTGGTGGTGGTGGTGGTGGTAGAGGTAAATGAAATCACAAGGAAGCGATATAAACAACTGTATGCAAGAAACAAGATCAAAAGGAAGAGAGTAAAAGAAAAGTTAAAAAACAGATAAACCAGACAAACACTCGCCGCATGGCTATTTCAGATTCATTTTGATGTGTTGTATTCTTCTGTTCTTTCCCTTATTGTTTTAGTTTAGTATCTTGGAAAAGAACCTTTATGTAGAATTTCCAAAATCAATATTCAATAGAAACAACGATAAAAACAAAAATACAACCTCAACAACAATAATGATGATGGTTTAATGGTGATGCTGATGATGATGAGGACGACGATGATGATAAGTATGATGCTGATGGTAGTAGCAGTGATGATGGTTAGGTTGCTGATGATAATTATAGTGATGATGAATGATTACAATGCTGCTGCTGTTGTCGAAAATACTGGTGGTAACAACTATGATGATGGCGATGATGATCCTGATGAAAAACAAAATGAAGATACAGCTTTCGTAGTCTTAAGAAATCGATATGGTTAGCGGTTCGCTTGAAAAGTTGCACGTCGCTGTCTGACGAGTAAAAAGAGATTTAGAAAAAAAAGTTCTCAGTAGAATTTCTATGTGGACGGAGAAGAGTGGTGGTAGAAGTTTAATTAAGAGTCTGCTGTAGTGGTGAGCTTGTGTAGTTGACCAGAATTCGAAAAATGTGACCGATCTCAGGACTACCTGAATGTAGTTCAGACGTGCCGAACCAGCTTCAGCTCGGAGAAATACTAATCATTATTACAAGTATCGAAAATATCAAGAGCCTGAGAGAGAGAGCGAGAGAGAGAGAGAGAGAGAGAGAGAGAGAGAGAGAGAGAGAGAGAGAGAGAGAGAGAGAGAGAGAGAGAGAGAGGGAGAGAGAGAGAGAGAGAGAAAGAAAGTGAACGTGAAAGAAACAGAGATAGTGAGGAGACAGTTAGTTTGAATGCTGTACCACAACGTGTCTTGGTGTCTCGATATCAATTAGTCAAGTGACTTTTATTCGAATTCAGTCTCGTGTGTTTGTGCGTGAGAAGTATGACCCTATTACTCCACTTTGGGTCTGAAGTAAGATTTTTATGGTTTTTCGTAATCACTGAGGATAAATGATTTTCTGGATATAAAGAGAAAAACTAGATAGTGAATTGCATATTTAGCAACTTTGAACATACTCGTCAGTAAAGATATTTAGTGATGAAGTTATAAAAGAATTGAGAGCAAAGCTAGGTTTCTTTTTGAACATTGTTAATATCAATGGGTCTATGGTGCGTGAGGAACTATTAGGTGTAAAGACTGTATCTTTGTGCAAGACTTTGTCCAAGTCTTAATTTATGGAAACAGTTCAGATATGTTGTAAAATGTCTAGGTCGTATGGAAGGGATCACTCTCATGATTACTTCACCTTTCATTCTATGTTAAGCTTCACAACGTCGCTGAGATGTTGACCAAGGAGAAACATCCCTATCCAAATCCCTCCGGCCACATCCACAACACTATAACTTAGCCATAGCCACCTTTGAAAGAATTATTACTTATTAAAGAAGGAAGGATGTGGGATTTTATCGATGGACTTGGCTGATAGTCCGACGGGTTCCACACGTCACAACAACTGTTTGAAATCGTCGACATAAGTCCATTAGTTAGTTTTTCTCACACGTGGACACTGCAGAAATGCTTGCAGAGCGACTTCATCGCTCCATCTTTATCTCAGACTGTCACACCTGGTATTGTAAAGTTTTCTTATTTATACCTGAAGCCAGAACTTTTTAGGATTAGTTAATTAAATTGACTAGTTTGCATTATAGACTGCGTGTGAGAGTGTACGTCCGTGCCCGGAAACTTGTCGAGAAGGACTACAATGAACAGCATCATGTGTTTGATCTGGAAATCCTAATACTGATCTCTGATATTGGCAAAAGACTAGCAGTTTTGTGAGAGGACTTCAATGTTTATAGTAATCCCAACAGTTAAGTGACATTTTATTTTATCGTACCCAAAAGGGTGGAGGGAAAAGTTGACCTTGGTGTAATTTCAACCTAGAACGTAAAGAATTCGAACATATATCATAGGTTAATGTTTCCTACTTTCAAACGATTCTGCCAGCTCACTCCTTGAAAACAGTAACGATAACAATGATATTCAGAGTGGTAAGAACATAAACATGAAGTAGTGAATTTGAAAAGAAAAATATAGTCAAATTCATACACACAACATTAGTATATCTGTAAGAACTTGCAATCTTGTGTGTTTGTGCTTATGTGTATGTACGTGTGTTTGTCGGGGCGTGTCTGTGTGTGTGAGACAGAATGTGTGTTTATGTGTGTATTTGTGTGCGTGCGTGTGTCTGTGTGTGTGTTTGCAATACGTAGCAGCACATGCGGTTGAAAATAAAACCCAAATAATGAACATGGTAAAAATGTCTCATTATATTAGTTTAATCATAGGGTGCTCTGTACCGTGAATGTGAATTAATTCATTTGAATATTCAGTTTAGGCATGAAACGAGAATACCTGATCAAATCCAATTTTCTCTTGTCAAAATGATGTCCGTATGGGAAATAACAGAAAACACATGAGAAATATCAGATTCTACAGGTATAAAATATAAATACACCGACTATGAGATGTTAAGATATTCCATGCAGATTCTTTGCTCTTCTCTTCAGTCGTTGTTCTATATTTTATTATGTTCAATATGTATTTCACCGTTGAGTTTTACTTCATAACCAAAAGGACATTTATATACCTAATGTTGCATTATATTTACTAAGTAGTTATATACTGAGTAAAATTTAACCTTTCATAGTCTGGATATTTATTTTGAACATAAATTGATTAAAAAGCAAGGGAAAGTGTGGTGTTATCAGATTTCTATTACGAAAATTCAAACTAGGTGTTTTAGGTATATTAAGTTATTTCATAAGGGTGCGTATAAGCATACACGTATACACATGCATACATCCACTCATATCCTCAAATATATATACGCACCAGTATAAAATATTCTAACATGTCCAAAACCACTAGCTTAAAATTTCGTAATAGAAATATAATAACACTAAGAACTCCCCTTTTTAAATTAATTTAGACGGAAATATATATATCCAGACTATGTATATCCGCATATGTATTGTAATGCATGTATATATATGCATACATAGTAGATATATACATGCATATATATGCATACAACACAAACCACGTGCAGTAGGAGAATGGCTTTCAACTATCACTTCGTGAAAATACAAGATTCATATAGTCTGAGCTAGGATTGTGCGCTGAACCATGAGGGCATGAGAACCGTCAATTGAGCGTGAGTGACGGAACCGCACTTTGTGTTAAGAAGGCTAAAACGTGGTGTATCTATAATCAAATTGTATGTACGCAGTCATTTTAAACAGTTGACCACAGTTTTCCTATAGCAGTGCCCGAACTGTTTTCGATGAGCGCTTATCTGAAAAAAGTGGAATCTGAGGCCTAGTTTAAGATGGATAGCAGAATGCTGCAAAATCCATCTTCTGCTGATGAAATCATGGATTTAGGAGTGTAAGTAGTTGAGATTGGATAGTGTGCTCTATGACCATTAATTTCATATACCAGCTATTTTCGACATTGTATTGGCAACCGTCTAGGGCAGCTAGCAACTGACAAAGCGTATCCTCATTCGATGGAGCTGAGCAGTGGGGGCGCTATTGAGAAACTGTCCAGATAAAAACGGATCATAACTCTGCTCGATAAAGCGTAATAGCGACTATGGAGAACTTCGGAAATTCCTTGGGATATCAGTGCTACGGGGAAAGCATTGGGTGTTGGAGAACAGAATTATGGACATGAAAGTGTCATAGGCAAATCTGTTTGAGAAGTGGACAAAGAACAAGACACGTTGTTGTTTATTGTACGTGCATGACTGACATGTGAGTTAATGTTAAACAGCTTGTGATGCGTGTAGGACGAATCCAACTATCCGTGAAGTCTATATATAAAAATCTCCACGTAACTTTCTTCTGACCATTAAAGGTTGGTTAGTATTTCTCTGCTAAGTGGCTGTAAAGAAAGGGGCTGTGAGGTGGAGTTATAATGGTTTGAAGACAGGCATAGTTTTATCTGAAGAGTAAGATGAGTATAATGAAAGAGGTCTTGCCTTCTAATGTGTTCATCAAAGGTTGACGAGAGTGACAAGGTTTGTGATGGTGGATGGGTGAAACCCGAGTATGCATTTATAACAAGACAAGCAGAACCAATGAAAAAGCACATTTGACGACTTCAATATAGTAAAATATTTCGGAGCTTCATGTGGCCTTCCAGTGAAATTAACCGAGGTGGTGTTCCTCAATACTGGGGAAGATATTTTCTTGAGCATTTATTATTATGTCACTAATTATAACTGTTATATTAGTTGAGACGTTTTTGCTCTATGTAAACCAGCATATTTCCGACTTATATTATCCCTCAATGACACGAGCTAAAAACGTCAGCATCATCGACGTCATAGCCGTCGTTATTATTGTTGTTGCTTTCGTTACTCTTACAGGTGGTGAGTTGTAGAATCAGTAGATCGCTGGAAAAATAAAACTTGCTATATTTATTTATGCGTTATTGCCTACAGGATTCAAATACCACCGATATCAGCTTTGTCATTTGTTCTTTCTGGAGTCAATAGACCTGCTCCTATGGAATTGTTAGAAATAAGTATTCTATATTGATTTCTAACAGAGGTAGAAGCTTATTTTGGGTGATTGGTGTAAATGATTCCATGTTCACTGGTGGGCTGTTAACTTAGTAACGTAGAGGGACGTAACTAAGTACCAGAAGGCATTGTTGTCCGACAATCAACCAATTCTACAAATCTTCAACCTTTAAATAGAAATCATTATTAAACGACTGAAAGGAAGAAATGCAGAAATACAAGTGGAGTTGTGGTAATTAGTTTCTAAACGATAAACATAATGAACTGGAAAATGTTTTGTTCTTCAATGAAGCATATGCTAACTTAGATGAGACAATTTATACAAATCATGTTCATGCATTGAATGCACAAAATCCTTGTGCTATTATGGATAAAATCCCTACCTTCTGAGAAAATGGTATATTTGAATGAGAATTTCAGATAAAACTGTTATTCAACCATACATAATTGATAATAGAACAATTAAAAGTGATAACTATTATGTAAAAGTTAACCGCCTCGTGATTTCCTATTTTAAAATTAACAGTGAGAATACTCGAATACAATTTTCTGAGAAGATAGGATTCTCTCCAATATACAAGTTAATATGAAATCATAGCCGGCAATGACTTTCACGAATGAGGAAATGTGTAATCGTATATAATTTTCCTAAATAATGATAAATTTGATCAACTGACATGAGTTCCGTTGATTTCCATTATAGAAAGCTATGTGGAAGCTCGTGTAACCAAATAGATTACCTTTGGGGAAGGACACAGAAGAATAAAAATTCATTTCTGGATTGCATTTGTTGAGAATATACAGAATATACAACATGAAGTTATTGTTGTTGCCGAGTACCTGGTCTGCTCCCATAGTGAGGATATGATTGAAGGCATTCTAACAGCGAAACACTGTCATTTTTTTTCATAGTATATTTCGGACTTCCTATTAAATGTTTTTTCTTGATATAAACAAATGGCATGTTATCATTAAAGAGATATATGGCTGCTATTTCACGCAACTCAAAGGACGACAAATATGCTACCTCTCCATTCTCACGTAATGTTTTAGCTTTTGGTATTGATTACACAAAATAAACTGTGATTGGGTCACAGTTTTATTACAAGTATTTCAAGTGTATGTATTCCGTCATTTTTTATAAATCTATGAGTACATAATGATATATGTCCTTCCTTTCTTTTCAACGATAATGTCTCTGATTTCGGGGAAACTTCTGCTATCTCTCTGACGCCATCAACATGATAATAGTTCTTGCAGTTAACATGTGTTTAAGACGATTTTCCTACAACTTTCATTCACTGATTAAATTCTGTCCTCCCTTAGCTTTTACTTCTTTCAATTACATAACCAGATATACGCCCAGTACAAAAGCATTTAGTTATTTCAAGTCAATAAGACCACCAACCGTAACAAAGCGTATTCAATTGCTGTCAAACAATATTTGGGGGAGCGCCGTCATATTTCCACTGATCACTTTAATCTCACATCTCTGCAGGTATATATATATATATATATATATAT
>NC_068983.1:76365044-76366282 GCF_001194135.2 Octopus bimaculoides
ATATGTAAAAGGTTGAAGAGGAACACACGAGTAGATATGTATGGAAAAAAGACAACGTAGAAAATACTAACATATTTGTGTGTGTTTTATTCTAAGGTCGTGGTGGATATGTTAATCGTTGTAGATGCGTTCAGAAGGGGTCTGTATTTTGTGATGAAGAGAAACTCTTTACTTATTCTTTGGCTGTAGGTTGTATCGTCTCTGAATTGGTAGAGGGGAAAGATTCTGAAACTAGGATTTTTATTATTGGCGCAAATATCGTTGTTTTGGCTGAATGCTATTTTTCTGTTTTGGGGAATTTTTATTTGGGATTTGTGCAGAGCCATCCGTTGACGCAGGCTGTTTTTCGTTTGGCCTATGTACTGCTCTTGACACCCAAAGCGCTCGTCATATTCACTCGATTGGTAAGACAGCTGAGATGACCCGAATACCGAAAGGGCATGCTTCTCCAACGCGACAACGTTCGTTCCTAGTTAAGTAATTTGACCAAAAATGTGCTTCGATAAATTGATTGGAAGTTTTTTCTGCACACATCATACTCTCCTCATATAGCACCATCGGATAATTGTCTTTTGTGGTCGACTGCGAAGCGCTTCTTTCTACAACGATGCAGAGCTAATAAAGTGGCTCGATGAATTCTTCGACTATAAACCGGTTATATTTAATGTCAAGGTATTGAGTAGCTAGCGAAACATTGGCAAGAATTGGTAAACAAGAAAGAAGAGAAATTTATTCGTTGATTTGCTTGAGTTATTGTTGAAAAATAAGGATTCAAATAAACGAAGAAAAACGAATGAATTTATCTGGCAACAATATGAAAATTCAAATTACTCAAATTAATGTACAGAGTTTCATAGATCAGGCTTTATAAATGTTCTTATATTTATTCATGTATGCCCATACCTACGGCTGCATATATGTATGTACGCACGTGTGTGTGCGCGCGCGCAAGTGTATATGTACCTAGACACACACTCATATATATTTGCATCTATGTGTATTCACATACATTTAGATATAAGATACATACATAAACACGTGCACACGCACTTATGTAATTATTTATATCTATTTAAAGAAGCGTACATCGTTAGTCGCGTCATAATGGAGACATTGTTATTGATAACCCTGCAATAAAGTTGTGTGATCCGTCTGGTTGATATAGTGTATTTTGATACACATAAATACATATATACATACGTATATACAGACATATATATATATATA
The DNA here is from genome assembly GCF_001194135.2 of Octopus bimaculoides. Taxonomy (NCBI): domain Eukaryota; kingdom Metazoa; phylum Mollusca; class Cephalopoda; order Octopoda; family Octopodidae; genus Octopus; species Octopus bimaculoides. The sequence continues at coordinate 76,366,272 of NC_068983.1, forward strand.
TATATATATAT
>NC_068983.1:76369552-76370228 GCF_001194135.2 Octopus bimaculoides
ACTGCACTTCCTTTATCTGCTTCCTTAATCGTAATATCTTCATCATTTTGGAGTTCTATTAGTTCCTTCCATTGTGTAGTGTTAAAGTTTGAGTTAACTGTCTGTTTATGCATGGTGTGGTAAGGGAAGTTCTCGATGTGGTTGCAGAATTCATCTAGATTTTTATTTCTACCTTTGTGTGGGATGTGCTCACTTTTGTTTTTGACTAGTGAGTCATCTTCAGTGTTGTGATTGGTAAATGCTTCTGTGAGTCTTAATTTTCTACAGAATTCTGTTATACTGTCCTTCACTTCATTTTGGTTGGCTCTGCTTGGAGTTGGGGTGAATTTTAGTCATTTTGAGAGGATGTCTATTTTTATGCTTGAGAGAGGTTTGGTTGAGAGATTGATTATCTTCGGTTTTTTCTGATTACTAGATTCCAGCCTGTGTCCTGGTGTCTCTGGCCTGGGGCTAAAACATGTTGTTTGTAATTTTGTTTGCATGAGCTGTCTGTTAGGTTATATGGGATTGGTTCGGGGGAATGGTAGTATTGTTGCCTTAGATTGTTATATGTGTGTGTGTGTCAATGGGTGTTTTGGTTAGTGATGTGTAACTCTAGTATGTGGGATGTTTCTTGATCTGATGTCATTTTGTGTTGTTCTTGAGTTCGGTGGGGGCCAGTAATTTTGGGTCATAG
>NC_068983.1:76370328-76375747 GCF_001194135.2 Octopus bimaculoides
ATATATACATATATATATACATATATATACATATATATATATTGCAAATAGTCTTATGATTTCTTTGGATGACTTTTGTCAATATTATGATTTTTTTTCCTTTTGATATTACTTTCCTTTTGACGTAACTTTCAGCTTATATTAGGAGCAAATTCCGTGTAATCTTGTTTACAGTTGTTAGTTCAGTGTCAATTTTAACCTGGAGTGCTAAAGCAAACATTTTCTCCATCTTCTGCTTTTTCCTTTTATTTCTGTAAAGGTAAGAAAGCTGGTGAAGCTCACAAAGAGATATGTGAAGTTTATAGTGATGATCGCTTAACAGATTGAACATGTCAGAAATGGTTTTAAAAATTCTGTACTGGAGATTTTTCACTCAAAGATGACCTACTGAAGACCTACTGAAGAACCTTCAGTTCGACCTACTGAAGACGATGCTGACCAAATCAAAGCTATATTTGAATCTTATTGTAATAGAACTGTGGGAGAGATTGCAGAGAGGTTAAATGTATCGCACACAACAATTGAAGATCACTTGAATTATCTTGAACTCGATAAGAAGCTCAATATTTCGGTTCCACATAAATTGAAAGAGATTCACATAACACAACAAATCAATATTTTAATGTGCATTTGAAACGCAATGAAATCGACCATCTTTGTAAATGAATCATGACTGCCAATAAATAGTAGATTGTCTACAATAACATCAATCGAAAACGATTATGGTCCAAGCGTAACGCACCAGAACAAACTACATCGAAAGCTGAATTGCATCAAAAAAGGTGATGCTGTCAATTTGGTGGCATTACAAAGGTGTGTATTTTGAGCTGCTTCCAAGGAACGAAAAAAGCACTTCAGATGTTTACTGTCAACAACTAATGAAACCGGAGGAAGCAAACAAAGTAAAACGCCCAGAATAGACAAATTTTAAAGGACACGTGTTTCACCATCAGAACACTAGAGCACACCTGTATTTGCTAATTCGTGCAAAACTATTGGAGCTTGGTTGGGATGTGATGTGACCTTGCGCCTTCAGATTGCCATATATTTCAAAGTTTACAAAATTCTGTGAAAGGTAAAACTTTCAATAATGATGATGACATGAAATCGGACTTGTTTTCAGTTTTGGCTGAAGTTCTATGAGTGCCAGAAAGATGGCAAAAGGTCATTGAACAAACTGGAAGATATATAATTGATTAAAGTTCATACTTTGTATGAAAAAAATGACTTTTATTTCACACTAACAAAAAACGGAATTACGTTCTTGCCAACCCTATATATATTTGCGGTTGAAATGAGGTTTTAATAATTTCCTCCATTTTCATCATACATTTGGCGTGCCAGTTTGAATCCATTTAAGAATATCTCGTTCTCTGATTCACGTAGCACAGAAGGCTGTTGTGATTCATAGCGAATAGAAAATAAGAGAAACTCACTCGTAGTACAATCTTGGTCATAGAATTCTTTTGATGGACCTTGCCAGGATACCTCTACTGACTCTGAATAGAAACACGTGTACATGCCTTAGCTTTCTGATTTCCTAAAAAGTAAATTGTTTCTGTGCCTGTAACAGTGATACACCCATATACATAAACGCTCACATTTATAAACCATAGTGCAGAATTGCACAAGTATTACAAATATATCAAAATTTAATATATTCAAACAGCTATTCAATTAAGAATATATCTGATTAATTCTATAAGTACATAATTGAATTCATGGTTAGTTATAGTTAGTGTTAATTACATTGACGTAAAGCAAATCTCGTCCCAAATTATGGAGAATACTATTATCCATATACACTATAAACTGTTGCTAGTTTAATCATGTGTGAGACTAATGTAAACACACACACACACACACACACACACACCCACAAACATATACACACTCACTGACACACACATACACACACATACACAGCCACAGACACACACAGACACACACACATACATGTATGTATGTACGTATATATCCAGAGACAAAATGAAGAATTTTTCATGGATAAAATTTAGAAAGTACCATAAATTTCCACCTACAATTCCAAATATTATAAGTCGTGCATCATGGAATTCGAAAATATATAGATACTGAAAAATGATTCTTGATTGAAAAAATAATTTTCAAAATAAATACCATCATAAAGAGCAACGACAACACAAATCATTGAACAACGCTAAAACACCAGTAGTAACAAGTTAAAAAAAACCAGCAACAAAAAATGCGTAAACCCCATTTGTGGCTCATGTTCTAATTTGAGAAAAGAATCTGAGGTTCATTTCAACTAAGGACAACATCTTAAAATCAAAACGCAACTTCAACTGGAAAGCTGGAAACCTATCATATACAATTACATGATCAGGATGTAAAGAAAATTATATCGGCCAAACAGGTAGCTCCTTACAACAACGAATGATTTTGCATATATCGCAAATCAACTTGCTGAAATACATACAAATAGCGAACATATCAGCACGTCTTCATCTACAATGCAATCAAAGTATATGATTTCCCCTTTATATCAATTTAGCGATTAAACAACTTAGCAGCAATGCAACTACATGGAGTCAATCATGGTATCCGAAGTTCAGCCACATTCAAATGTTGTACAGAGGACATGGTGCCAATGCTACTGCAACCTATGGTAACGTTACCACCACCAACATCATCACCATCACGAACAACAACAACAACAACAACAACAACAACAACTACTACTACTACTACTACTACTACTACTACTACTACTACTACTACTACGAGTTACAATTCCTACAGATCTTGACAATGATGCTAGTGAGATCCATGCCTGCTGCTTCTGTTACTGATATCCATTTCGGATCTTTTTTAAAACGGGGGCCACATTTTTCATTAACGAAACACTTTGAAACTTGGAACACTGGTAGAGTGTGTCATATAAAACATCTTTTTCTCTTAGTCTTCTTAAAAAAAAAGAAATCCATAAGTTATTCCATGTTAAAGTTGTCGTATTTCTGTAATTTCAACCAATCACTGACGTCCATTCAGCCGATATACATTAAGTGCCGACTACATAAACAAACGATTCTGAAACAATTAAACCTAACCCTAACCCTAACCCTAACCCTAGCCCTACGGTTAGGATTAGGTTTAGGGTTAGGGTTAGGGTTAGAGTTAAAGCAAATTTAAAATGAAAAAAGCAAATAAAACGAAGGTATGGAGATTAAATACGCTTTACATCGCTTGATCAGCCAAAGGAGTAAATGTAAACAACTGAATACTTGTCAGTGATTGGTTGAAATTATCGAAATAAGACAATTTTTTACATGAAATAAATTCGAATACGAAAATATTTTTCTGTTCTATAACACAAAATAGATAAGTATACGAAGTTTGAAAGTCTTTCCGTACCAAAAACACTACGTAAAACATTAATGAAAAATATGGCCCCCGTTTTAAAATAGATCCTCCATTTCTTCTACTGACGCTCTTATTACTTCCAATCAGCAGAACTGATATGAGCAAATAATTAAATTTACTCTAGCTTATTTGATTTGTTATTCCAGCATGAATAAGCTGTCTTTTTAATGCCATTGAATCCAGTAGTATATTTTAAATAAAAATGTAAATACTGCCGTACTTTAATCCATGGGAAGGTTTTCAAAGCAATGTCTTGTATTTGTGCTTTTAATATAAACTTACCCTGGCGGAATCTCTTAATCGTGAAATTATGTATATAATCTTTGCAATTTGTTGTTGGCACTACGTCGCTTACGACGTCGAGGGTTCCAGTTGATCCGATCAACGGAACAGCCTGCTCGTAAAATTAACGTGCAAGTGGCTGAGCACTCCACAGACACGTGTACCCTTAACGTAGTTCTCGGGGATATTCAGCGTGACACAGTGTGACAAGGCTGTCCCTTCGAATTACAGGCACAACAGAAGCAGGAAGTAAGAGTGAGAGAAAGTTGTGGTGAAAGAGTACAGCAGGGTTCGCCACCATCCGCTTCCGGAGCTTCGTGAAGCTTTAGGTGTTTTCGCTCAATAAACACTCACAACGCCCAGTCTGGGAATCGAAACCGGGATCCTATGACGGCGAGTCCGCTGCCCTAACCACTGGGCCATTGCGCCTCCACTATCTTTGCAATATATACACTTTTATACACTTTAACAGACAGCAAAGAAAAGTATATGCAGGGTCTTGCACGCTCATGATTATAAATATTTATATATATATATATGTATATATATAGGTGTGTGTGTGTGTGTGTGTGTGTGTATAAAAGGAATGAGAAAATATGTATCCATACATATACACACGTAACAGCATATGTAGACATATACACAGACATAATGCTCTTCTAAGTACACAGAATCAGTGTTAAAGAAACACTAATATATAAACATTATTCGTATTTACAATATCTTAGATTGCTTAAAGCAAAAACCGAATTTTATAATTCATATTATTGTAATTAATACTACACCTCTAAGTGATTAATGACAATTTAATCTGTCTTTTGCGGGTACAAATAAACCAAGTGTTTGCTAACGATCTAGTCGTTACTAAAATCACACATTATAATTTATATTATTGCAATTAATTTTATACTTCTTATTCGTTGCTAAGTATCTAATGAAACGATGGAAGATATATTTTTCAGTTTATATTTGCGCCTTTTATATTCAGACAAACGAAAGTAGCTAAAATGATGATAGTTTACAATAACTTCTTGCTCGGAATTAAGTAAAGAACATTAGTCAGCCTTAGTCATTTCTAAAGTTTCGCACGTACATAACCGGCAGACTTTTTTGCCGCATTGATATGAATTTGCAGATGTCAATATGACACATTCCAGGTTATAGGGAACGTTCTGTTGCTTTCAAATTGAAGATATGCTCAGCAAAAGAAATAATGTTCTTTAGGGTGTCTTTAGAAAACGAATGACAATATGTATACTATTTATGTTTGAAATACAAGTGGTGCCAATATAGAATTTAAACGAACGATATGTTTTTAATTGCGCATTTATAAACAATATCACATTTGTAATATGAAATATTTTTCGACCCTATCATTACATATTTTTATCAGGGTTTGGCAAGAAAGAATTCCTAGAGAAAGGTAGAAAAATTTTAACATTAACATTAAACGACATTTTATTATTACTGAATTGACATCTTTGTTTCTCTATTATCGAATCCTCTTAGCAAGCACTAGCTTTTGAATATAGAAGATTATTTTTTAAAATCTCAGCAGACAGATCATTCTTCGGTTTCTTCAGAAATGAGTTTTAAATCTGAAAAGTATTCCTTAAATGAAGTTAGTGTTGTAAGCAAACCCGAGTATAATAACAGAATGGGTGAAGTCATACGAGAATAAAATAAAGTTTATAAAGTTCATATATATATATATATATATATATATATATATATA
>NC_068983.1:76375797-76384419 GCF_001194135.2 Octopus bimaculoides
TATATATATGTATGTGTGTGTGTGTGTATGTGTGTGTGTGTGTGTGTGTGTGTGTGTGTGTGTGTGTGTGCGTGCGTGTGAGTGTGTGGTAGATGAAAGACGGAAGAGGGAAGATATGAGAAATTTTATTAATCACTACAATTGTTTCGATACATCTGGTATCGATCCCCACAGGTGACGTACTTGACAACTGGTTCAAAGGCATCCGACGGTGCAGATGTATCTCTTCTGGTGATAAGTAGCTTTAACTCTTTAAGAAAACAGTCGCGCAATTTATCTTCTCAATTCGTGTGAAGAAACGCAGCAACTTAAATCATATATCTTCATTTGTATAGAAGATCAATCATAACATAAAAGATGCAAAAAAGAAACCAAGACAAAAATAGAAAACGAATTCGCAATACGACGAGAAAAGTATTAAAAATAACTGTTAACCGATATGGATGTTAACCTCGGGCAAGCTGCATGGCGCATGTACACTCGATTGTATAATCATCCATGAAGATGTAAGCATAAGCACACGTGTGGTCTGGTGCACACACGTTCACATAGAGACTTAAATAGCTACTTGGTGTTTATAATAATTGGCAGGTTAAAGCTAAACATAATTCATTCACAACTTAAAGTAAATTATGTTGACAGTTACTCAAATTCATTCCCATTGCATTGTGCGAAAGTACATTTATATGCATATAGGCATCTGGAGAGTCTTTGAGAAATTCTGTTAATGATTTTCTCATTGGTGCACAGAAGAGACATGGATTCTTCGGAGCAGAGTCGGCATCTTCTGGAAATGACATTATATGGATTTTCATGCCTTACTATGGACCAATTTATGTTATACTTAATTTTATTTCCTTCGGTTGCCACACAAAATCGACCAAAGATGTTGAATGTCACTTATTGATTCTTTGGAAGATGATAACATGGTTACAATAATGATTCTTAAATGAATCAGCCGTTTGCCCAATGTAAACATACGGTCCTCTCTATGTGTGCAGTATTAAAAGAGAATTTTTGCAGATGCTCTATGGTGACATCGAATCCGGATGTGCCTCTTTGGAAATCAATTTTCCTAAACTTACAGCTATGCTTGGACATCTGTATTTTTGATACAGAGTGATAGAAGTAATAGCAAGATAACACTTCTGATGCTGACTACTGAAGTATATTTGACGAGTAAAACCTTTTTTTGATCAGTCAGCCAAAGTGTTCGACCAGCATTGTGTTATTTGTTCTAAATTCTATTATATATCTACGTATATTAGAAGACTGATCATATTTATAATGAAATATACTTTCTTAGACCTTTACTGTATTCACTCGGTTGGCTTTTGAATTCTGCAAAAGTTTGCCATTCAATAGCTATGAACAATTTTTCCATTTCGTTCGGCAATATAGCAGAATCATTAGCGCAATGAACAAAATGCTTAGATGCGTTTCTTCCGGCTTCAAGCACTGTGTTTAAATGCCACCAAGGGTACATTTGCCTTTCATCATTTCAGGGTCAATAAAATAGAGTCTGTTGATGTAATTGATGTGCTTCCGCTCCAAAATTTCAGACCTCTGATCTATAATAGAAAAAAATTATACAAAAGAAGACAAGAGAGGATGTTTAAATTAAGTTAAAGCGAGGAAGATTGGTCATTTTTGACATTCATTTCTTCTCTTTTATTGATATGCAACTGATGACGACAAAGCACCGGTTTGGAAGACATAAAAACAATTTTCCGTTTTGTAACCAGTCAGCATGCAAACAATCGAAGGAAAATTATTGCGTCAAAATTAACAACAATACGTCTACATACACTTTCTCGACCCCATTTTCGTAGTTTATCCAGTTGTACTTAATACATAAAAATTGCATCAGTTAGTTGTAGTGTTGAGAAGATCAATATGGTAAAAATGAGCAAGAAAGAGCAGTGCTATTCATCCTGATCATATCATTAGGGAGGGAGAAAGAAAGCAGTTCACTATGTTTCGCTTCTTACGGTTACTGAGTTCTCCTTGTACCACATTAGCAAAAAGTACAAGTAATGATTTTCTGGATATCAAAAAGCATGACTTCAGTTGGTTGCCGTAAATCTGGTGTTTCTATTCGCAGATTTCAGGAATGAGAGGAGACATACAACTAAGACAAGCCTAACAAGTATAAAGCCATTAATCTCTACTATAGCAATAGTTATGCTGAAACACGGGGTCAACGCTGACATGTGGCTCAACTAGGAAATTAAGCGATATTTAATATTTTATACAACCAGAATCGAGGAATTATAATGTAATTCACATAGGGATAGCGAGGCAGAGTACCACTGATACAGGTAATCGCAGATTCCAGATGAATCTAAGAGAAAAGTGTATGCTTGTGTGTTTATATACAGACACGTAAGCAGCTACACATTTAAAAGTTTGATTCAATAAAGAAATATTCATAAAGCTTAAAATGTCACACTCGTACTCAGCTTTGCTCTTCCACGTTTCCTTGTAGACAAATCAGCTGTTAGCAAATGAAGATAGTGAGGTAACTTCTGATCTTTTGTCATTAATTCACTGATATATGCATATCCATATTATATATAAGTGCATATGAAGACCTATATATCTATCTCTATACACACACGTACACACACTCACATACCTAGATACATACAAATATAACCATACTCTATGCACATACAGTTTTGCACTATATGTGCTCAGTCGTGCACATATAAAGAAACACGAGATAGAGGAAGAGATATAGAAACTATATATTTATATTCTGTATATTAGATAATATAAGTAGGTAAGTAATTAAAGCTTCTAAATTCACAAGAAAATTCTAAATCAGTATCTTAGACAAATATTTTCGCAAATTAGCTTTAAAAAAAGACATGAATACTAAGAATCTTTGGGGATTCTAATAAAGATGAAAAGAAACAATTGGATCAATAATTATAAATGTAATTAATTACTTCTATGAAGTTAATCAAAGATAATTGACTATCATTTAACCTATTGATTAAATATTGGCAGGATATAAAAGTAAATAAAACAGTATGAAAATTTTAGGTCTCTTAAATTGTGTTAGGAGAGATATCAACGTATCTTTAAGAAATTAATTTTTTTTTTCTCGACATAAATAAGGAACCATATATAGTTACTACATTCTTATGTTTGTGTGTCTGTGCTTGTGGCGTATATATATATATGTTTACAGTATCTATCTACACACACACACCACACACACACAAACACATGTATGTATGTATATACACACATAAACACACACACACACACACACACACAAACACACACACACTCATATATATAAATATATATATGTATATATGTTTTTGAGTCTATGTCAGGTCATAGAGTGACCAATAGTTGCATATCCACAAAGGCTTTAGTCTCATGGACGTCTCGTCAGACTCTGAAACCGAACAGAAATGTAACTCGTCACTTCTGGGAGGCAGGGACCCGTTAGGTCATTTGGTCAGTAGATCATCGAAGGGTAAATTGTCCTGGGTAAGTGAGGGCTGGTTATCTCCCTTTGACCAGTTGTTTTGTGGGCCAAAATAGTGGAAGCTAGGGATTTATTCCTTGGGCTGCTCTTGGTTCGTAAGGACCCTCCGGAGTTAATCGGAGATCGGGGAACCGCATGCTTCCAGCAGGTAGCACTTAAAATGGATGTACAGAATGTAAATTTCCTGGCGAGTGTCCAATGATCCATGTTTCAGGGTGTCTTTGAGTAACCTTGCTCACTCTGCTATTCAAAGCTTTCTGCGTTCGCTCTGTTGATGTAGGGCCCTGGCTGCTCTAAGTTTTCCGCTTGATGTCGTATGGGATCCTTTCATCTTTTAGGCCTCACAGGTTGATGGCCAGGGATGTGACTAATCGTCTTTCCGGAATCCTGAAAGAGGACGTGTGGTTATACAGATGTCTCTTGAAGGTCTTCCCAGCCGACCTGTTATATTTCCAGTCTTGGGTGTTTTTGCGCTCAGATTACTAGCGCATGTTCGGCTGGGTCCTGACCTAGATGGGTTTTCACCAGTGGCTATTCTGTACAACGGCTCTATGGCAAAGCAAATTACATGCATTTATAATGTGATGAATTACACCGAAACAGTGAACATTCAATACCTCAACAGGTTCAGCAGTATTGTGACAAGTCAGGATCCTCAGAACCACATCTGGATGATATTGAGTTAATTGCTTTCTACTTGTAATAATTTTATACTTTTTTCAAAATTGGAAAATGTACCTCATTTAAATTATACTTTAGAACTCATGACTGCTACCTTAAGTTTTACTTCAATGAATTAGAACAGTTGACTTTAAGCCAGGATTAAAACGATAATGTTTGCTGGCTCCGTGAAATTTCCACCAACATGGATTTAGGATAGCCACCACTGGCATCAACACAGATGTAACAAAGACGCTCCCTGCAACTCAGTAGCAAAACCAAAATCCCCTTCCTGATTGACCTTGTGGCATGCGCTCAAGTAACGCACCTAAAACCTGACATCGCAGATGCAGAAAGTAAGTTATATTGCAAACCGGCAGAAAAGACATGTGTCATGGTGGAGTTGAAACGTACATCCGTGGAGATTTCCCGTCTCAGGTTCGTTTGTTATTCTCAAACTCGGTGTCTGACACACTAACTGTACGAGACAAGTTATATGCATGTACAAGACAAATTATATGCATTGTTTATCGCCCTCCCCAAATGCTCTAAGCCACATGGATCTATTTGACGACTGACTGAAAAAACTGTAGAAATCTTAATCAAATTCGAACAATGCATTACTGTACTTCTCATGGGAAACGTAAGCCTGTTCAACGAAGGATGACTTGTGGGCCTTTCGTGTTAGGAACGACGTGGTGCCAACAGAAACAGGCGGAATCCCTGTTCAACCTCACCAATACGTTATAATGGAGAACGTAGTATAATGGAGAACTAGCGCAAACAGTATACTTGATATCTGCTTCACCATGCAATATACTTAATATCTGCAAACAATATACTTGATATGTGGATCTCATCTATAATGTAAAATTGACCCCATCATTAGACTCATGTCACAATTCAATACAGTTAACAATGTATGGACCTAAGGAATCCGCTGACATTCAGCCTATGATAATCAGCCAAAATCTATCCAATCTGAACTTCTAAACCAGACTGAAATCGATTGTGAATGAGGTAGATAATCAAACAGGATTGGCTTCAATGTCTCTCCACACCTGATGTTGACACGAAGCGAAAGGAATTCATGTCCATAATCCAGCCATATGCTACAAGTTCGTCACAGAGGTAGGTCACTGTACATTAGAGTAAAATTCCAAGGGAGAGGAAAGTTCTTACAAGTCAACGTATACAGATTGCAAACCACCTAAGCAGAGAACTCAATAACGGAAAAACTCCTTTCTCAAAATAACACTGCGGAAGATTGAGGAAAAATCTGAAACGCTCCCATGAAGAACAGATAGCAGACATAGAAACCTGTTTCCGTGTGTTGCTGGTTAGGGTCACGTCCCATCCCTAATGCAGGACGCGAAGCAGATGGTAAAATCTACAGGCCTATCTCTCTGACCTCACACATCAGCAGTCTTTGAACGAATAATCCGAAAGAATCTAAACGGGGTCCTTCAACAAAACGACTTGCTGATTGACTCCCAGCACGGTTTTCTACCAGGTAGGAGCTGCATGACACTCTTATAGCAATACGATAGAGTGATAAAGAAGCTGCTTGACGACTAAAAATGTGGACGTGATCTATCTCCATTCGAAAACATCCTTCGATGAAGTCGACTATGGTATGATATGTCACAAGCTGCGTGTCCACGACATAATCGGGAACCTTGGAGAGTGGTTACACGACTTTCTAAAATATAGAAATCAGATAGTAGTAGCTAACGGAGTTACCTCCAAAGAAAGGCAAATAATGAGTGGTCACGCACAGGGTACTGTCATAGTGGCCCTTTTAGACATATCCTCAGTTGCGCATGTTCCTATGCAGATGATAAGAGACGACTTTCAGTGGATACAGAACGTTGGAGATGCTGCGCGTCTGAAACAGAAATTGGAGGCAATATACAGGTGTGCCGAAGACAATAACATGCAGCTTAATCCTGAAAGATTCCAATCCCTGCTCTCCCAGCACATGATGCTGAATGAAATGCAGACCTGATACAATGGCCAAAGAAGAATTGTAAGCCCTGAATCAAAATAAGTGTGTGACCTAGACATTGGCAAGAGTAATGATGCATTCCAAGTGCCTATTACTGAGTTGGTGATAAAATTCAGGTGCCTGGCCGGATGGATCCTTAGAATTTTCTGCACGGGAAAAAATGAAACCATGATGGTCCTCTCGAGGACATTTGTCCTAAGTCGTCTAAGCTGCTGCTCCTGACTACGGTTACCACAGAGTGTAAAATTAAAGACGGAATCCGAAGCAACCCAGCGAAGTTAAACAAATATCATCTCAATGCAACATGTCAGCTATGGAGAAGATTGAAAAGTTAAGACACTTTTCCCTAAAACGAAGGTGGGAAATATATGCAGTGATATGCATCTGGAAAATTCTGGAAGGATTTGACATTGAAAGTTACGCAAGCAGCAGAACTGGGCGGTACTGCATAGCGCTAAAGAACCTAACACTACCATGAGGACACAGGACCAGATACTGCAACAGTTTGGCTTTCAAGCACCCAAATCTCTTCAATATCTTCTCTAAAACCCTGAGAGACTTACATGGGATGTATGTAGGTGTTTTCAAAACAAAACATGTTCTGCTACTGTCAAGAGTTCTGGATGAACTTACCTCGAGGCAGGAAACTAGATGAGGGCAGCAACATCTGACTCTCTCATTCACCAAATTGTATATATCAGAGAAAGTTTGAAGTTTTGAGAGTTTAGCAAAGTTAACGGAGCTGCCCCAGTATGTCCGCAACTCCCGAGCCCAAATTACGAACAGAATAAATGAAGAAAATGCGAGTCTCGCTTTATTCTGGATGTTAAAATTAACACTGTCTTGAAACGATATCCTATAGCGTTGTATTAGAATTATTTGTAGAGCTCAGTAATCTTTTTCTCGTAAACGTGTGCATGTGTGTGTTTTTATACACTGCATACGTACAAGAACACACACACACACACACACACACACACACACACACACACACACACCACACACGCCTGCACATATACATAATGGATGCAATACATCTATCGAAAATACTGTATTCAACTGAATATTAGCTGAAAGCATATTTCTGGAAAGGCGAAGTTCTCTATAGAGAATTTAATGTAGAATTTAGTCGTCATCACGTATGCTGAACGTCATAGTCACAGGGGACTTATGTCAATTCTTTTTGTTCAAAATTAAAACTGAAGAGCAGAGTTAATCAGAGGCGAACCAATTATGAGATTCATTCTAGTTTTAAAATATAACGTTTCTAGGATATCATTATACAATGCCTTCTACATTTTCTAAGATTGTGGACTATGGAGCTGTTCCATTGTCGATGAGAAAATTCTCTCTTGTTCAGAAATAATCTTTTATTAGGAGTTATATAATTTTGCATAACAAAATTCAAATGTTTACTATATCTCTGTCCTCAGCAATCCTCCACATCGTTCCTGGTGTGACATTATGGTATCTAAAGCTAGGAGGTCCCTTGTTACAAATTCAGCAGATACCACAAACATTAAAACATTATTTTATTTGTGAACTCTACTGATTGTAAGGTCCTTGGCTGTAGTTTGTTCAAATTCTGTTTTGACGTCTTTTTCTTGAGTAAAATACTTCCTCTTTCGTTGCTCTCTCTGACACCGGGCCACTTTGATGGAGAGGGTGAGCTAATGTGAAACACAAGCATTTAATCAATGTAAACAAATTATTTGTGCAGGTCGCTCAGCACGAAATTGCAGAGCAACTTTCTCGGCTACAAGAGACTCCCCTTCCCATCATCATCATCATCATCATCATCATCATCATCATCATGTTACGAATGTGTGTATATATATATATATATATATATATATGTAGAGAGAGAGAGAGAGAGAGAGAGAGAGAGAGAGAGAGAGAGAGAGAGAGAGAGAGAGATGCATTTCTAACTAACAATAGCATTTTGTAAGACGCTATTAAAAATGCGAGCCGATAGGATTCCTAAAAAACACCAACGATTTCATTTCATATTTGAGTACATTCTTGCTCGGAAATTTTCTTGATGTCTCTTCGACCACTGCGGATGCTTTGTAGCTCTCTTGCTGTATCTGTGGGCATTGGTTGAGATAATTCAATAAATTAAGAATTAACTCTAAAAGCAATATGCACGGGAGAAAAAAAAACATATTTTAGTCGAACTGTCATAAGCCAAGTATATATGAGTAATATACAAAACCATTTTTATTAAATAACATTTTTTGTTTGTTTAGAGAAACGCAACAAGTAACTAATGGAAAATTTTAATTCATTAAGAATATTTTTAGTGTATCATTCAATACACTCATGCATATATAATTTAATTCATTTCTTGCCATTGGTAATTGCCATTGGTAATTGAGATATTTCTACTCGCTCAATAATTTTACTTACATGCGTATAATAACACCTACGCACAATCCCCCCCCCC
>NC_068983.1:76384498-76387628 GCF_001194135.2 Octopus bimaculoides
GTATGACTTCAAGTTCCAGCCGAAGGCTTTTTCACTTAGTACATCTACGTATACTTGCTTGAATAAACCCTCTGGCGTAACTTGAATGTTCCTTCAAATTTCATGGTGTAATAAATTTAACTGTACTTGTTGTATGGCGTTCTGCAACCAAAAAATATTCTCTGAGTAATCTGAAAATTAAATGTATGGTTATATGGTTAACAAGTTCGCTTTGCAACTTCGTGGTTATGGGTTCAGTGACACTGGCACCGCCTTGGATTAGGGTGTACTAAACACGTGCCCGACTAATACCTCTTGAATGGAATCGGTTTTCGGTAACTCTTTGCAATACAGCTGGCAAGACATAAAACATGAAGGATATTCAATAATAGGCTTTTTACTTGATGCCCCTGAAAATCAATATTTTTCATCCGATTTCGTTCACGTTGGGAACATACGTCACTTATTTTCCAGACATGGTCATAGACTCTCTTCAAATTTTCCACATAATGAGCAATACCGTCCGTAAGTGAGGAAAACACCTTCTCATACATAACAAATACTAACGATCGTTGCTTCAAGGGAGATTACTCTTGATGACGTAGTTATGCTACTTTCACTTCCTTTACTACAGTTTTTACAATGCCCATTCACTACAAACCGCTGATATTTGCACATTAGCACATCCCTATTGCCTACCACAATTGCGATCTCATTTCATAGACTTTCATTTATTACTGACTACCAAGTTTGTGTTTATAAAACTTTATTCATTACCTAGGTTGTTTAATACCATACAATAAAATGCTAACGAAATTGGTAATTATACATTTTACATTTATCAATTTGAAACGACTGCTCTCTGCGGGCTAATTCAACTTAAACCGTCCAAAGGAGTGCGCCATTATAATAAATTACATCGTCCAAAGGATGGGTGTGTTTGCTAGTAGAGTTATAAGAAGCAATGCAATTATGTTAAAAGCAATGAAGAATCACTACCTAAATACTTCCAATATATATATATACTTTTGCATTTTTAATACGGTTAGTATTTTAATATATATGTTTATGCATTTTTAATACAATTAGTATTTTGATATAAATATTACGTGCCAGCGTTACAACGGAGTGTTAAGTACCAGTCCCTACAGTCATCAGAGGTAGCTGATAAGGAATCCCATATCGGCTATATCTAATGAGCATAAGGTAATGTCATTGGACTTTTACTTAAACACACTGTTGTACCCCTAGCGCGAAACGTGTTGGTAAGATCAGCCGCGATAGCTATATAATATTGTACACTTCAGATAGTATACCCACTCTATTGACATATATATGAATGCATCTTTTTCCTGACTCATGGACTTATAAATGACTTACCCACGCACACGCATACACATATCTATGCATTTGTAATACAGTTAATATTCTTATATATTTATGCATTTTTAATCCAGCTAGTATTTTAATATATAAATTAATAGCTTTTTAATATAATTAGTGTTCGTTACAAACACAATAACATCGTAAATACCGGTTATCCTATCTAAGTTTATGGGTAGTAAAAAAATTGAGCCCATTTCCTTCTTATTATTGTCATTCTTTTCATGCAAAGCGAACATACAGTTACATAATTAGACATTGTTACATACAAAATGAAAGTGAAGTAAAACACCGACATCTAGGTATATAATGGCAATGTAATTTTAGCATTACATCTAAGGCGGCGAGCTGGCAGAAACGTTAAAACCCGGGCTCAGTGGTATTTCGTCTGCCGTTACGTTCTGAGTTCAAATTCCGCCGAGGTCGACTTTGCCTTTCACCCTTTCGGGGTCGATAAATTAAGTACCTCTTACGCACTGGAGTCGATGTAATCGACTTAATCCCTTTGTTTGTCCTTGTTTGTCCCCTCTATGTTTAGCCCCTTGTGGGCAATAAAGAAATAAGAAACGTTAGCACGCCGGGCGAAATGCTTAGGGGTATTTCGTCTGTCTTTATGCTCGGAGTTCAAATTCTGACGGGGTCGACTTTGCCTTTCATCCTTTCAGAGTCGATAAATTAAGTACCAGTTATGTACTGGCGTCGATCTAATCGACTGGCTCCCTCCCGCAAAATTTCAAGCCTTGCACCTAGAGTAGAAAAGAATTTTAATAATACTGCTGTTAAAGCAATGGGCATGCATACACAAATATATTCCACAAACTTTGTTTTCTCATAACTTTGTTTTCTCATAACTTTGTTTTCTCATAACTTTGTTTTCTCAAAATGGCTGCTTTTTTCTTTATGAAATAGTCTACACATAAGTTTTGGTTTGTATAGAATCCAATTATATCGGATTTGCTCTGAAAATAATTTTCCAGATTGTAGGGAGAGCAGTTTCAGAAAATTCACACGTGTCTATTTTCTTTCCTCATAACTTCCGAAAAAAAAAATGAGTATGTTAAAACTAACGTTTCTACAAAATACATTTTGTAGTGTGTAAATTACGATTATATCAGATACTCGTGTGAAAAGAAAAATAGTTAGCACGCAAACATACATACTGATACAAAACGTTTTGCAAAATGTCATGTTTCATTAAGTAGATATACAGAATGAGTGTCAGTATGTGTGTTTTTCGTACTAAATTCTGACGTTATCGTAATTCACACATATTCAAAGGTATTTATAGAAAATTCCATTGAAAAATACCATTTTTTCGAAAGTTATACGCAGAGGAAGTCGACTCATGTGAATTTCCTAAGAACACTTCACTACAGGACATTATTGCACATGCGCTACCGGAAGACCATTAGAAACGTATATTTTACATTATATCGAAGAAATACAAACACACGCACACACACAAACACGCACACACACACACACACACACTCACACACACACACACACACACATATATATATAATATATAATTGGAACAAAAACGCAATACAAGACAATAAAACATTCGGAAAGATAGGCGATTCAATGGCGGACAAGAGGAGCAACAATTAGGACAGGCGGCAAAAAAGACGGGTCATTCGCGGCTTTCTTTCTCAGTCAAGTACCAGAAGTCACGACCATTTCGGGAAGTTACAATTGAGATTGTTCGATCTGGTTGCTCCCCAAAATGTCAAAGCTGAGAGCATTAGGCCCCTTTGTGAGAAGG
>NC_068983.1:76389857-76392198 GCF_001194135.2 Octopus bimaculoides
ATATATATATATATATATATATATATATATATATATATACATATATATATATACATATGCACATATATATATATGTGTTTGTATATATTTATATATATACATATGTATATTTATATATATTTATATATATATATATATATATAGATTAATAGACACATGGATTGATAGACAGATAGATAGATAGATAAATATCTGTGCAGGCGTATGTCACATCACGTCTTAATAAGTGTAAAGGAAATTTGTTGCCTAAGGTATAGCTTTGCAACCGTTATATTAATGTATAAGTTATAAACAATCGCTGAACAAGAGAGAAGAGAGAGAAAAAAGCACGTCTTTTATTTAGGAAGGCAGTGGACAGAAAGAGAGATCCCCTTTCGTTATCTGTCAGCAACGAGAGAGTTAGGGATGAAGAGAGAAATATAGAGAACGGTGAAAGGGAGAGAAGAATAGGGAAAGAGTGGGAGAGAAAAACAGAAAGGATGAAGAACAAGAGCAGGAGAGAGATAGACAGAGAAGAGATAGTAGAAAACGTGCTTTTTTCTGTCTCTTCTCTCAAAGCTCGTCCACGTAGCGTTCATAATAATGTTTCTATCGTCTTGTCTCAACAACCCTCACCGTTTATTTTTAATGTCTTGTTCTCACTGTCCTGTTCTTCTTAACACTATCACCCTCCGCAAAAAATCCCAAATTTTATTTAATTTGCTTTGTGGGAAGGACTGTTCCAACGATGTCGCTTATTGTCCTTGCCTTCGAAACGCGGAATAGATGGAACAGGAACAACTGACGAGTGGGTATACTCTTTATGTTGCATATCTCGTTTCTCTGTTTTTTTTTGTTGGTTGAAAAATGTTCGTCTTCTGTTTTCGTTTTTATGTTTTCATTTCTCATTGTATTTAACGTTTGTTTCATGTTCTGTACCCATATATGCATGTATGTATACATATAGATGTAAGTATGTACATATATGTATGGATATATGCATATATTTATGTATTATTTATATTATTATATGATCGAAAGCCACGTTTCCTTTCCCAGTAAGTTTTATCTATCTATCTATCTATCTATCTATCTATCTATCTATACATACATACATACATACATACATATATATAGTAAGATTTACTAACTTTGCTTGTATTATCGTCACATACGTATCAATTATTTTCGCATCCTAACCGACGTATCCATCTATTTTTCGCATTCTGAAGAGAATTACAAAAACTATTAAATCGAAACGATCGTAAATGCTACTGTCAGGATTACTTCATTCTTCTTTGCTATCTAATTAAATTAAAGGCATACCAACGAAAACGACAAGTTAGCCCTTGTTATTACATCCATATATATATATAATTTTTTTCCCATTATCTTTTCCCCCCTCCTTCCATCTCTCTCACTGTTTCTACCATCTCTAAATTGCCCGCAAGTATGTGTCAGCAATATATTTCTATATTCTAGCACAGTTTTCCATACTAACTATTTCGGTAAATTTAATGTGTTACTCCACTTATATTTCTTTATCTCAACTACCTTCAACCTGTTAGTGGACCAACATCTCTAATATTTTATGTTCTACTTCTTAATACTTACTTCATTACTCTTCTTATCTTCCTATTATACAATTTCTTTATCTGCTCAAGATGCTATGAAAATACATTTACACAATCTTACGATTCACCGTACATTCATGCTGATATCTTATAATAACTCTGCTTATTCCTCCGTTATTTAACCTTTCCGTAACGTTTCCACATGATTAGATGAAAGGGGATGGGAAGAATGGGAGAGAGATGGAGACGGTGAGGCGAGAGAGAGTTGGTGGTGAGTGCAATGTGTAATTTATCTTTGAACTAAGTTTTTCCTCTTCTTTACATAACCCACGTGATTAGTTGACGGGAAAGGCGAGGAGCGAAAGAAAAAAAGGAGAGAGAAAGAGAGGGTAAGGCGAAGAGTGAGAAAGAAAACAGGAGAGTGCTGTGTATTAAGTCCATAGAACCATGTATACATTATATAAATGGCATTAAGTAATCATCGTATTTCAATTTCCTTCACTTTTCAATGATTAGCTGATGAGCAACTATCTTTTGATACCGACACAACACAAGCCAATAAGTTTACTATAAATTCTGTGAAATATTCACGGATCCCGCTAGTATCACATAATTTGCTCTATAAACAATACTACCGTATACCTCCACTACAATAACACACCGGCCCCACCACAAGCCCAGAGTTCCCCTACTTATCTAACAAGTCTTGGGACGTACTATTTACTCTTACACACAGCATTCCCTCGCCTATTATCAATGAATTTTTCTCCCAATGTTTGAGTCTTCTA
>NC_068983.1:76392208-76393264 GCF_001194135.2 Octopus bimaculoides
ATTCCCTCGCCTATTATCAATGAATTTTTCTCCCAATGTTTGAGTCTTCTATTCGCTCCTAACGAAGTATCTCACTTCTATTTCCATATCACTTTCAATCCACATTTCACCACCATAGCGTTATGCTTATCTTCCTATTCAAAATATCAATACATTTCCGTATCTCACCAAATCACTATCTGCGCTTCAATTCTATTACTATTTTCGTCATCACGAGCGTATCATATTTTAGATATTATAAGTTAATTTTTTTGTCGGTTTTATTCTGATACTTATATTTATTTTATGCATAATTTGTCTTTATCCATTTTTGAGAGTTTTTATTAATACAGATCGACACCAGTTCCTCTTATTACAATTCTTAATTGTACTTTCCGTATTTAGAGTATATATAGGCCACAAAAGACATATTTATTGGTCTTCTATGACAATATGAGAGTTGAAACTGCATGCCTTGGGAGCAAGCACACAACTCCCAACGATAACTTGATACCTTCCTCGTTTCTTTGTCACTTATATTGGTATCTTCGTCGTTTCTTTGTCACATATATTGATGTTTTTCAATATTATTCTCCCCATAAAAAACATTTTATAGAACGATGATGCGCATGTCCATTGTTGAATATAACCAACAACAACAACACCACAACAAGATTTGTTACTTAGATATTTAACCCCTAACTTGCATCAAGCGAGTTCGTATGTGTTTGTGTGTCTAAGGAAATAAATATTTACTTAGAGAAAAGTATGCTACTAAAATGAATTCTTTTACATAACGTTTTTTAAATCACTGTCACCCCAAGGGAACACTTTACACATACACACATGTTAACGAAAACTCACACACACACACACACACGCACACACACACACACGCGCGCACACACACACACACACAATGTGAGCAATATATTTTTATAGAAAGGTTACCATGAGAAAGTGAAAGATGTAAACAAATGCGAGAAAGTGTGTGTGTGAGAGAGAGAGAGAGAGAGAAAGAGAGAAAGAGTGATATTGAGAGACTGAGCGAGAGATAGAGAGAGAGAGAGAGAAAGA
>NC_068983.1:76394024-76394977 GCF_001194135.2 Octopus bimaculoides
ACAACACAAGCCAATAAGTTTACTATAAATTCCGTGAAATATTCACGGATCCCGCTAGTATCACATAATTTGGTCTATAA
Source organism: Octopus bimaculoides (assembly GCF_001194135.2). Lineage (NCBI taxonomy): Eukaryota > Metazoa > Mollusca > Cephalopoda > Octopoda > Octopodidae > Octopus > Octopus bimaculoides. Next base: position 76,394,105 of record NC_068983.1, read on the forward strand.
ACAATACTACCGTATACCTCCACTACAATAACACACCGGCCCCACCACAAGCCCAGAGTTCCCCTACTTATCTAACAAGTCTTGGGACGTACTATTTACTCTTACACACAGCATTCCCTCGCCTATTATCAATGAATTTTTCTCCCAATGTTTGAGTCTTCTATTCGCTCCTAACGAAGTATCTCACTTCTATTTCCATATCACTTTCAATCCACATTTCACCACCATAGCGTTATGCTTATCTTCCTATTCAAAATATCAATACATTTCCGTATCTCACCAAGTTGAGTTATTTTTTGGTAGAAATTTTTTTTTTTTATTGTTGTATCTAGGGATGGTTATTTTTTTCTTTTGCCAAATAAACACACGCACTATGTTTTCTTCACTACATTATTACTTTTCTGATTCTAACTTATGTTCACTTTCCGGAAATATTTCGTCACACTTCTGTGACCTCTTCAGCAACGCTTTCCATCTTCGTGTGTACTCCTGCTCGGCTTATTTCACTCTATTGTTTCTTTATTATCATTTACGAACGACATTATCTGGGGACGCAGAATTCGAAAATGAATTCGTTTTCCTCGAGGATGCAACGTTTCAGAGACGTTTTGGGCTAAGTACACATGCATAACAACAAACACTTGCATTTATATAAGTGTGTGTGTGCGTTTATACGATACATTCAGGCATATATTTGTGTATGTATGTATGTATGTATGTATGTATCTGTCTGTCTATCTATCTATCTATCTATCTATCTATCTATCTATCTATCTATCTATCTATCTACCGTGAGTGTCGCGTTGCTCTGCAACAACTTTGCCGTCCCGCGTCAACCTTGAGCGGCTGCATCACAACGAAGTCATTCTATAG
>NC_068983.1:76395999-76399409 GCF_001194135.2 Octopus bimaculoides
GTGTATGTATGTATGTATGTATGTATGTATCTGTCTGTCTATCTATCTATCTATCTATCTATCTATCTATCTATCTATCTATCTATCTATCTACCTATCTATCTATATATCTATCTATGTCTGTGTAGCTAGTAATTTATCATGACAGTTCTATTTTAGTGATCTAATTACTGTATATTTCCTGAAACAATTTTGTAGAGGTGTGTGTGGTATCGTCTATTATCACTTTCTCTATACGGAAGCAGGCGCATTGACAGATATCGAATGAAATAAAGAGGAGTATATTTAGAGGGAGAGTGTGTGACAGAGAGAGAGAGGGAGAGTGAAAGAGAGGGAGAGAGTATCCCCAAGGCACAAGTGAGGGAGAACTAGAGAAATATAATAGACACACTGAGGGATACATTGAAAGCGGAGAAATAAAAATGCAACTACAGATAGATGCATATAAAAATAGACAAAATAAAGAGGAAACACGATATGATAGATGGGCGTGTCCATAATTTAGAGTACATTTATGCTTCTCGTAATCAATAAATGAATAACTAAAGAACAGGTAGATTTTGAATAATGTGTTAGTCGTAGCAGTAATGTTTATGCTTTATTCTGGTGGTGGTAGTGGTGGTGCGATTCTCGTGACATTTAACGAAGCTATCACGAATACAATAATGGGTGGAGGTTAGCTTTAAGGCGAATATTTGATCTAAGTGCTTTTATTAGTATGCAATCTACTAAAGGTACTCCATATGCCAAGTGGTTGAGTTAACCTGGGGGACATATTAACTCTAACCTCAAATGGTATATCGTGAGATTTGACCTCAGACCTTAAAGACACGGTGCAAATACAGCAATTCATTCTGCCTAGCGTTCTTACAAATCCGCCAAACCTTCGGTAAAGATTGATGCTATTTTATAGATTCCAAATGGATGAAAATAAAACTTCAGGTTACACTGATTTGACCTCAGAACGTAGAAAGACGGAACAATTACTTGCAGTCATTCTGTTCGACTCTCAAAGAACTCTGACAGTTTGCTAGCTTAGTTACTTCTGTTGTTCGATATTTTTGCTGTAGTATTTTTAGGCAATGATCCTTCCCGCAAGAACAGTCATCTAGTGAAACGCTTTCAGGCTAAAGCATACTTCTTTTTTTTTTTAGGACGCGATGCTTCTAGTCCTGCAAAATATAGTGTTGTGATATTTGAAAATGTTGACTAAATTTCCTCTAAATCAAATGATATTTAGCGAGATAGAGGTTCCTCTGTTGTTTAGTATATGGTCCCTTGTTAACACTGTGGTATCGAAACTATTAAATCAGATGTAGCAGGTACCTCGTTTGGCAAAATAATATTTCCATAACGTTTACGTTAGTATTAAACATTACATTTCATATTAGATTTTATTTATGCATTTAGCTAGTTTGTGCCTCTGTAAGTGTTGCGCCTTATTGGTGATGATAATCTCTGTTAGATATTACTGTGCTCTTTGGTTCTGCAGGGCTTGAGTGATCATTGGAACATAAAACAGAAATATTAAATTTGTCCTAATTTAAGTCTCAGTGTCAATATATATGATGAAGTGGCTTTCAAGTAAAGCGCTAACCTACTACGTACAATCTGCTTTTGTCCATAATAGGCTTTGAAATTTTGAAATATATTACTTTGAGAAAACTTTCCACGTGTTTTACAAAAAACCTATATATACACGATAAAGAAGACATTTACATCAATTTAAATTAATTACTTTGCAGAATGTTTTGACTACTGATTTAATTTATTGTCAATTTGCAATGCTGACAGAGGTGAGATATTATGTCAGAAAAGTAATCAATAAAAATCTTGTCTGTCCATCTCTTCCTTTAAAATATATTCAACATTTTATGAAAAAATTTCAATGCATTTCCTCTTACTTCTTTCGACTTTGGCTGTATGTTCTCCATAATAGTTTCAAATTTTGGCACAGGTGCAGTGGGTCTTGAGGGGAGGAGAAGTCAATAACATCGAAACCCGTACTCTACTACCATTTATTTTATTGAACCAGAGAAAAAGAAAGACACAGTTAGCTTCAGCAGCTTTTGAACTCAAACCCAATTTCTCTATCATTAAGGAGGGCATCTAACCGGACGAAATGCTTATCTGCATTTTGTCTGCCTACATGTCCCCCCTTATAATAGAAAAATGGGGTTGAACAATTCCTTTTTAATGTAAGTTTACAAGAAGGTGTCTACTATTTTATTTGAGGAATACTTCCTCTGTTAGCAACTTCGAATTATCTTTAAATAAATCTGATGTTAAAGATTTTATAGTACCAAAAACACAGTTTCAATAAACACAATAGTTGCACAAACAGATGCAGTAGTTGACATGAAAGTGAAGGAATCGGATACTGGGATTGGACAAAATAATGGAAACACCTAAGCATCATAGCATCATAATTTTGAAATATCTATAAAACCGCCAAAAGCTTGTTTGCTTTAAAGTTTTTGATTATTTATTAGTGTTGCTTGATAAGTTGTGTTAGAATTAGTGTTTCTTTTCAAATATCATCAGAAAAAGGTAATTAAAATTTATTAAAATGACTGATCTATCGGAATTTCAAAGGGGTCAAATTGTTGGTGCTCGTTTTGCAGGCGCTAGCGTAACAAAAACAGCCGAAATGTTTGGTGTATCAAGAAGTACTGTCTCAAAGTAATGATAGCCTTTGCGAAAGAAGGAATACCTCGTCGAATCAAATCTCTGGAAAAAAACCAAAACTTTCAGATAGGGACCGTCGGACTCTTACGCGAATTGTTAGAAAGGATCACAAAAGTACAGCTCTCAAAATTTCTGCAGAGCTTAATAACAGCCCCGAGGACCCAGTTTCCGCAAAAACTGTTCGCCGGGAGCTGCACAAAGCTGGATATCACGGGAGGGGTTCAATCAGATAAATACTACTTCCAAAGAGAAACGTTGCAAAGCATTTAGAGTGTAGTAAAAACCTACAGAATTGGTCTCTAGAGCAGTGGAAGAATGTTATTTTTTCGGACGAGTCATCCTTTATCTTATTTCCGACCACCAGCTGAGTATACCTGTAGAGACAGCCAAAAGAAGCATTTGACCCAGACTGCCTTCTTCCAACTATTAAACATGAAGGAGGATATGTGATGATCTGAGGTGGGTGGGTGTTGGCTATATCTTGGAAATCCGCCGGCCAAATGATTTCCTTTCATGACAGAATTAATAGTCAAGACTATTTAAACATTTTATCTGATCAAATTCATCCTATGTTTGCGGAACTGTTTCCGGAGGGAAACGCAATCTTTCAGGATGATAATGCAGCAATTCACACAACTAAAGTTGTTACCGAATGACACGAGGAACATTCTAGTGAAGTTGAACATCTTATCTGGTTACCACAGTCACCAGATCTCAATATT
>NC_068983.1:76400136-76400813 GCF_001194135.2 Octopus bimaculoides
TATATATATATATGCATATGTGTGTGCATGTGTTTGTGTGTGTGTGTGTTCGTGTGTGTTTTTGCGTGTATGCGGATATATTTTTGTGTGGCAGTGTGTGTGCGCACGCGTGAGTGCTTGTGTGTGTCTTGCGTGTGAAAGTGTGTGCGTGTATTGTGTGTATGTATGTGTTGTTGTTGTGTGTGTGTACTTCATGACACTTCAGCTTTAGAGATTAATTAGCGTAGTTTGCTAGAAACAGACACAAATGAATGAACCACGATTCAACATTCGGAAGTTAGATATAGTGTCAGCATTGACAAGTACCTACGGAAGTACAGGCATAGAAATTGTATGTGGGGAGAGGGAGTTGTAAACAAATAAAACGACACAAAGAAAAGTAATGAGGACATTTAGAAGGTACACGTGCATGCGCCCGCGTGCGTGTTCATGTTTACATATGTCTTTACATACACTCATAAATGAATACATACAGGCCGTGATGAATACCACAAGGTATTGAAAATACGTATTCGCCTTTATATATTTAATTCTTTATATTGAACACTCAATATTTCATATATTCAATAAGACATTCAATACTTCATTTCATTGTACCATCCATTTTTATATTATATATTATATATTCCATATTCTATATCCCACATTAATTTTACAAGAATATAAATAAAACATAA